>NC_056630.2:223495189-223795189 GCF_002870075.4 Lactuca sativa
ACTTAGCACCAACATAAAACCCGAAGGTATCCAGTCAGTGGAATGACCCAGTAAGTATGAGAGTTATCAGACCAAGACTTGAACCTCAGAGAACACCCATACAGAGAAAAGGCTAATTGTCCGTAAGACTACTGACTACTAAGAATCGAACGAACCTATCCTTAAGGATCGACATCCACTATCTCGAATCGAAGACTCACTCGACCTACCCTCAGAAACAAGCAAAGATCGACATTCTACTAGTTTAGAATCTCATAGCAACCTAAAAAGTACGAGGCTAACAATACCGCACGCAACCTTACCTTGGTGACAATAGTGTTTTCCTTAAGGTTTAGAGACACTACTTTTGGGATGCCAAGTGCACAATCCTCAATAACCACGACCATCCATTCACTTCACCTTATAGGATGCCAAGACATAATACCTCTTTGTTGGACCGAGATGGCCAACGCTCAGCTAGCCAGGGAGCAAGGTCAAGTGTCAGTACCAAAGATTCGCTGGAACACTACACAAAGACATAAATTCTTCTAGGAACGAGGAGACTAGACAAACCAAAGTACCTACATCTTTTCCCTAGTACCAGATAGATACTTTAAAACAAACTTTGGAACGAAATTCCCTTTAACGGGGGATGTTGTCACAACCAACAAATTAGGGTTATATTTTCTATCCTTGTACAAGATAATTTCTTACAGTAACCTTGTAACCCTACCTTTGACATAAATCGAACGTCAAAACTATACAAGTTATGCATCAAAGAGTCGTAATTCAAGTCGAAACTTCTTTGTGTAGGCCTAGACGTTAACTCGGTAAGCTAAAATTTCTCAACTTTAGGCCTCAGGCCAAACTTTCTCGGCCCAAAACCCCTACATGGTCCTAGACTCTCTATCGGGCCCTTTAGACCGAAAATACACATATGGGCCTAGGTTGGGCTGAGAATTAATATTTTTGGTCTCTTTGGAACAAAAACCATTTATTAAGCTTTAATGGGCCGAGAACTCTTAATGGGTGAAACCAAAAATCAGACTACTCCTCTTGGGCCACTCTTTTGGGCTGAGGACTCCTATTGGGTTGGTTAGCCCATTTAAAAAAAACAAACAAAGAGGAAATGGATTTATGTAAATGTGACACCTCATTTTTGTATCACATACAACCAATACTTTACATTACATACATCTATGCAACCAAAGATTAACCAACAAATATTAACCTTCTAACCTCTCTCCCTTCTCTTCTCAACCTCTCGGCCATACACATACACACAAAGATTTCACATTTCCTAAACTTCAAACAATTCTTCTTTCCTCTAAAAACTTCAAATTTCCTCTCATCCTCTCTCTAAAACTCAAAATAATTTTCCTCCTTCTTTCTCTAAAATTCGTGAGTGTGTATGTGTTTTTCAAGAAGTACTATTCAAGCCTTCATAAATTGGTAAATTCATGTTTGATCCATGTGTTTTTGCTTCATATATATGCTTACAACTTTCAATTTACACATTTTGTTGTGTCTAAAACTCTTAGAAATAACATCATTTCGAAAATATCATCAAGAACTCGATCTAGGTCAAAGATTCTTCTTCTTCTTCATCTATATCACAAAATCCTCAAGGTGGGCTTCATACCTCACTAATTTTCATGTTTTCATACTCTTTGGGGGCGGGGGTATACAAGTCAAAGTTTCGGTTAACCATTGGATAATTACATGGACCATTGTGTTGTAGGTTTAACTTTTGGGTTTTTACTTGAACAGGAAGTTTATCATATAGACCTTCATAAAATCATGAGATAAAGGTTTTTAAAAATCTATTATTTGAAAATAGTACATATGGGGCTATCCATTCCAAAAATAACATAAACAAGTCTTGTGTGCAAACATGCATAACATAAACTAATTTTTCAGCTTTCCACAGAAACGTTATATGCCATTCACGAAATGTTTTGACCACATTAAATGTAATATTTTTGAAAATTGTTGTACATGTAAAAAATTTAGGTTTATACCTTTCAAATGAATACTCTCACGCGTTCATAGGATTTTTCTACAGTTTTTGGGCATTTTTACAAAATTGCCTATCATTTTAGGGATAATCTTGGACCAGTCTGCGAAGATTAACAATTTCACACTGGTTTGAGGCCATTAAAAATTATTGGAAAAATTTAGAACAACGTAGACTAAATTTCCAAATTTCGACTTACGACCATTTTCTATAACTTTTCTAAAAACGGGGACAAAAAGGCCAAAAACCAGAAAATTGTTTTCACTTACGAAAAGTGCTTATACTTGTGTTTGGATGGAAGTTTTAAAGGTTGTAACCTTTTGAAAACACCTAGACACGATAATTTCATGTACTACTATACTTGATTATATAAATACTTTAAATTACACTAGATACACTTAAGTCGTTTTACAAGAAAGAGAAGTCATAGTTTACGTAAATCTGTTAAGGCTCTTGTGAGACTCTCCTTTAGTCGTACCTACCTAGCGTACGCAGCGAGTCTTATAACTTATAACTAGAGTCTGATTGAGGGGGAACGAGATTTTGTGTTTAGATCTTTACGGGGTTGACATCCCACACCTGAGTTGTTCGCTACAGCTAGACTAGGCCAGTCTGGGGTGACAAATATGTTACCGAAACCGACACTTAAAGAACGTCATGACAGGCATATAATTGATATCAAACATGGTTAAAGCGACTCACATAGGGATTAACAATATGATTTTGGTACACTACTCATTTTCAGAACGGTCTTTGGGTTTAAGACTACAGTTCGCTATTAATAAAATATTGGATTTTCTAGACACATTCATTTTTACTCTACAAGGAAAAGACACATAGAGAGTAACAACAATACTTGGATTTACACTCTACTAGGTTTTACAAAATACCAAGCTCTGTTTCGTATACTTTGTAAACCGATTTCACCAATCGGGTCTTAGGGTTTCTAGACCACAACACCTTTCTATACAGAAAATATAGGATTTTCTAGGGATACACGCTTTTCAAACACAAACAAAGGATAATAAAGGGCATACATGCAATTATACATGGTTTTGGAATGAAACTCACAAATAATTTTTTTTTAGAAAAAAAAATATTGGATTTTCTGGAGCATTACAACATACTATAAGAGACGATATTTCAAAGTTTTTCCTACAAACATGCTTATGAACTTTCCAACATTCTATGTTGATGCTTTTCAAAACGACTTGTATTCTCAGGGACTTAGTGAACATGTACTTGAGCCTTGGATCGAGATTATTTTACTACCTTTTGAGCAACCATATTTTATGTTATTTTTGTGTAATTGTTAAACAAGTACAATTTGTAAAACAATGAAGGTTGGTATATTGTAATGTATGATGTTTGGTTGCTATGTTTCATTCATATTCAATTCTTATGATGTTGTACATAAAGCCATCCGCTCCCACACGTTTCTGCTGTTCTGGTTTGGGGGTGGGATAGATTGGTATCAGAGTATTGTTTATAGTGAACTAGTATATCTAACCATACAACATATACAACTATAAATACAATGGGAATTAAACACTCTGACTAAAAGTATACCTTATTGATATAAGTATCTTCTAAAAGTATACAGACTTGCTAGAAATGTATCATAACAAGAACAAAACAAAAGTATTTAGATGTTGAACACTACAATCAAACCTAGGCAGTTATGTAATCATATACGGGATAAATATAGCCCGATCAACTATATTTATTTGAGATACGACCAACATGTGTTTGGGAGTGAGGGTAGTGTTGCAACGAGTCTAAAAAAAATTATCAACTTTACATGCAAAGGAGCATTGGAACCAAACCTAAAGCTTAAAATACTATGGGAATATTTTATGATACCAAATAATAACAACATGTATAAAAACTTATCGATTTCGTACACCAGGAAACTCTAGGATCAAACATGTAATGCTATAATAGTACTTTAGAATACCATATGATCTCTACACTTAAACCTCCTACATGTAACTCCTACCTTTGTTCTCGCACAGGCAACACGGTTGAATGTCACCATGAACACCCCTATTACCCTACCGTAGTCGCCAACGAATGAACCGAGGAAGAACCAAGAGAGGGTCATGAAGAAAACCTAGAAGTGGTTCGTGAGGAGTACCTAGAGATGGATTACGAGAGAGACAATTCCGATGAGGAATCAGACGAGGGTGAAGGCGCCAGAGGGATCCTTAGTGAGCCTTACCCATCGAGAGCAATACCGATCCAGCCCGTAGAGGAGGAGGACCCCACCGACCGTCTACACTCCTTAGAGGAGGAAGTGATCACCCAAAGGCAAAAACTCATTGAGGCTAAGCCTAGGGAAGCCTTTGCTGAATAGAGAGCAGAATAGGCCACTCGTGAAAAGAGCGAAATGGTTGGGCGCCTGGTAAGCCACATCGGCATATGAGAGTCACTATACTACACTCACTATGTCTTAGGTTTATTATGTCTTCGTTACAACTAGTAGTCGTAAATAAAGAGAGGTGCGCCCTCCAAGAATCCAAGTAATCTGAATTCACTAATTGTATTAATACCTATATTCTATTATGATAAGCTTAGCATTCGTACAATCTTTATTTCTACTATTTAGCATATATACATCATCGGGACGTAGGTCAAAGCATTTAGAGTCATACAACCACACGTGAAAATTTATATGGAAACATAACTATGTTCTTCCATGGAAGCAACCAGCCAATTGGCGAAACACCGATCCTACAAATAGATTTCGCTACCTTCCAAGCCGCCGTGACAGCTGTCATGGCAAAACTTAACAACATAAAGGGAGATGAAAATGAAAAAGGTATAAACAACTCCAACCGTGGTCATAACCAAGGGAACCAACGAGCAGCTGTCCATAAGGACATTCTAGACCACAAACCTAAGAGCAAGAAAAGAAATTATTGGAAACAAAGGAAGAGTAAAACAACACAAGAGCCCTTGGAGAGGCCATAGACTATTGCGGTTCATACTGCCACAACACCTACCACTCTAGTATTGATGCGTCAATACGTCGAAACCCTCCCAAAGTGTAACAAGTGTACTTTTCATCAATATATTAATAGATCAAAAACATCTTATTCTCAAAAGTATATCTAGACCATGTCGGGTCGGGTCAAGTTCGTACCAAATATAGTTACGGACTTAGACACCTTATCCAAAAGTCTCCCACTTGGATAAGTCTGATAACTATAGTTGCAAGTATAACTTCAGGAACCAACCAGCAATCGTATCTCTTGAAAACTTTGTTGAAGTATGAAGCGCCATTTTAGATAAGTGATCATATAATCCTCTATTCTCAAGATATCATTCGGACAAATACATGGAACAATGCCATACTTATTGTCCCACAGTTGTTTCTCGATCTCTAATTTGTTTAACATAGAACTAAATTGAACACATCAATCAGGTTCTGACCAGGCCTGACACATAAGTCAAAATCAAATCATCGAGGGGCCTAGATATCGCTTCTATTGCTAAAAGGAACAAATAAAACTTCAACTCATATGCCTGTACTAACTACTAGTTGAATTATGCACAAAATCACGTTTTATGACATCAAGTTGCTGATGCGTTTTCGTACTATGAATGGATAACCAACTCATAGTCAACAACTCACACCTCTAGGTTTGAAGATATATATGATATTGCCGTCTCACGACCACTCAAGATAAATTCCATGAAGTGATACAAGTGAGCGTGGGTTTAATCCAATACGAAGACATTATGAGCACTCATGAATGTTGTAGAAACCATTGCAATGTCTAATGCACCTTACACAAATCATACACGCCAAATTCATGACAGTCTTAATTCAATACCTACTTCCAACGTATGACCAACTGTGGAGAGTTTTGAATAAAATAATGATTTTGGAAGTCAAAACATGCAAAATTGAAACAATAGTAAACGATTAACATAAAATAGTAACACCTTCCTTATAAATAAACAATAACTTTTATTTAATCATAAAATGCTAATTACCTTTTACAATTTTCAGAAATAGCTATCTAATTATTAAAACTAATATCGTCTCTCAGCCTGATGCTCCTCGCATGCTGCAAATGTCTAAGCTTAGTCAATCCCTTGGTGAGGGGGTCTGCAGGGCTCTCTCCTGACGATACCCTCTTTGCCACGAGGAGTCCTTCTTCTATCTTGTGTCTTATGAAGTGGTATTTTCTGTCAATGTGTCTGGATCTACAATGATCTCTTGGTTCCTTGGCTAAGGCAACCGCACTATTGTTGTCACAGAAAATCTCCATAGGCTCCTGTATAGCTGGTACAACTCCAAGGTCTCCAATGAAGTTCTTCAACCATATCACCTCATTTGCCGCTTCACTTGCTGCTATGTACTCTGATTCACAAGTAGAATCAACTATTGTCTCCTGCTTGGAACTTTTCCAAGTAATTGCTCCTCCATTTAGGGTAAAGACCTAGCCTGATTGAGAGTGGAAATTATCCCTAGCAGTCTAAAAACTAGCATCGCTATAACCTACTACTCTTAAGTCATCACTCCCGCCGAAGGTAAGAACCCAGTCCTTAGTCCTCCGTAGGTACTTGAGAATATTCTTTACCGCAGTCCAGTGAGCCTTGCCAGGGTTTCCCTGATATCTGATGACCATGATCACAGCAAAGGCCACATCAGCACGAGTAAAAGTCATAACATACATGATCGAGCCAACAGAGGAAGCATTAGGTAATCGACTCATCTTAGCTATCTTAGCCTATGTACTCGGACTCTGAGTCTTACTTAGTCTGGCATTGTGTTGGATCGATAACTCCCCTTTCTTGGAATTCTCCATGTTGAACCTCTTCAACACTTTATCCAAGTAGGTACTCTGACTAAGTCAAATTAGTCTTTTACTCCTATTTCTCAGTATCCTTACCCCTAGGATATAGGCAGCTTCTCCAAGGTCCTTCATAGCGAAACACTTCCCAAGCCAGGACTTAACCTCCTGCAAAGTTTCGATGTCATTCCCTATGAGTGGTATGTTATCAACATACAGTACCAAAAAACTAACCATACTCCCACTAGCCCTAACATATACACATGACTCATCCTCACTCCTCGAAAAACCAAACTCTTTGACTTTCTCATCGAAGCAATGATTCCATCTGTGAGATGTTTGTTTAAATACATAAATGGATTTCTCAAGCTTACACACTCTATTAGGGTACTTAGCATCGACAAAACCCTATGGCTGATTCATGTAAACATCCTCAGCTAAGTTTCCATTCAGGAAAGCAGTTTTGACATCCATTTGCCATATTTCATAATCATGAAATGCAGCTATGGCCAGCAAAACTCTAATAGACTTGGTCTTTGCTACTGGTGAGAAGGTCTCATCATAGTCAAGTCCCGGAGTTTGAGTAAATCCCTTCGCCACCAGTCGCGCTTTGTAAGTGTGTACCTTCCCATCCATGTCGGTCTTCTTCTTGAAGATCCATTTGCACCCAACTGTCTTACGACCTGGTACATTGTCAACCAAGTTCCAAACTTGATTGTCATACATGGACTGAATCTCACTGTCCATAGCCTCCTTCCATTTAGCAGACTCGGGGCCTGCCATGGCTTCCCTATAATTATTAGGTTCATCCAAATCTATCAGTGTACTGTCACTGATAAATGTATCACCTTCAGTAGTGATGTGATAGCCATAATAAAAATCTGGTGTGTTCCTAACTCTAGTGGAACGCCTCGGAGTTACAGACTCATCTATTGGCTCAACAGGAGTTTCCTCCTCATGTTGGTCCCTAGTGTTCGAGGTTCCTTCACTGCTTGACTCTTGAAGTTCTTCAAGGTCAATTTTCCTCCCACTCTCTCCTTGGCTTATAAATTCTCTCTCACGAAAGACTCCTCTCCTTGCCACAAAGACCACGTTCTCACTGGGTCTGTAGAAGAGGTAACCAAAGGATTTTTGTGGGTAGCCAATGAAAATACACCTCTCGCTTTGAGGTTCGAGGTTCGAGGTTCGAGTTTGTCGTGAGACTCGCGCCTCACCAAAGCCTCACAACCGCAAATCTTGATGTGGTCGAGATTTGGAACTTTCCCAGTCCACATCTCGTGAGGTGTTTTGGCAACCTTTTTTGTAGGGACTAGATTAAGGATATTGGCAGCTAGTCTCTAAGGCATATCCCCATAATGAGATTGGTAACGAAGCTCGACTCATCATGGAACGAACCATGTCCAACAAGGTTCGATTGCACCTCTCAGTCACACCATTCAGCTGTGGTGTCCTAGGAGGTGTCAATTGTGAGACGATCCCACATTCCTTAAGATAGTCAAGGAACTCAATACTAAGATACTCTCCTCCCCAATCGGATCGGAGCATCTTGATTTTCCTGCCCAGTTGATTCTCCACTTCCTGCTTAAACTCTTTGAATTTTTCAAAGGTTTTTGGCTTATACTTGATTAAGTAGATATATCCATATCCACTGTAATCATCAGTAAAAGTCACATAATTGCGATTAACATCCCTTGTGGCAGTTTTGAAGGGTCCACACACATCCGTGTGTATGTGATCCAACAAACCTTCACCCCTCTCACAAGTACCAGTGAAGGGTGACTTTGTTATTTGTCCAAGCAAACAAGACTCGCAACTATCATCTGATTTTAGTTCAAATGATTCCAAAACTCCAGCCTTTTGGAGTTGGCCTATGCGCTTCTTGTTGACATGTCCAAGACGACAATGCCACAAGGATTCTTTATCCAAAGTAATAGAAGAATCAATATGAAATACATTATTTCCTAACTTGTCTACAATTTACATAGTTTCATATACACCATCACAAGGTAATGCTTTAAAATAAAACACATCATTATAAAAAGCATCAATAGCACCAATTTTATTATCAAATGAAAATGTGAATCCTTGCTTGTACAAACTAAGAAGGGAAATAGCGTTTCTCACCATTTCTGACTAGTAACAACATTTATTCAAATCTAAAGTTCACCCATTATAATCAGTAAAGAATAAGCTCCAATCTTGGTCACATGTGATGCTTTCCTATTGCCCATGATTAAGTTTGTCTTCCCGTGCTCCACTTCTTCACTACTTCTTAGGCCCTGCAAATCAGTACAAATGTGAATACCACAACCTGTATCAAGCACCCAAGAGTTAGTATGCAATGATATATTAGACAATATGGTATAAATACCTGCATGGGTGGGTTTAGCTTTCCCATCCTTTACATCCTTCAAGTACTTAGGGCAGCTTCGCTTCTACTGCCCCTTTTCGTGGCAGTAGAAGCATTGTGCTTCCTTTGGGTTTGAAGAAGAAGGAATGGGACATTTCTTGGTCCTATTGAAGAGGATCCGTCAAGAGACTTTCCCTTTGTACCCTTCGAATGGGTCTTCCTCTTCTTCCCATTTCCCTGCCCAATTGCCAGAATAGGGGCTGTTGTAGGAGTAGGAGTAGAAGTAACAATCGATTTACCTTCAAGTCCACTTTCATCGGTCCTTAAAATTCCTTGAAGTTTGATAAGTGTGACTTCCTCCTTGTTCATATGATAAGTCATACACAACTGATCATAAATTGGAGGTAAGGAATAGAGAATGATATCAATCGTCATGTCCTCAGGGAAGTCCACATTAAGCTTCAGCAACCGGTCCACGAACCTTTGCATTTTCTGCAAGTGACAGGTGATGGGTTCACCATCCTTCATCCTGGATGTTATCATGGAGGAGATGATTTCATACCTCTCTTGACGCGCGCTATGATGATACCTTTCCATCAGATCCAAGTGAATCTCATAGGGGTAGAAATCTTCATAGGATTTCTGGTGTTCAGGAGTCATAGTAGCCAACATAATGTAGGACACTTTAGTAGCATCCCTCTCATGTGCAGCATACTCCACAATCTCCTCAGGAGTAGCAGTGGACTCGTTGATAACCTTAAGCTCCTTGTCAAGGATATATTCCTTGTCCTCATAGCGGGTAATCATTATGATGTTCCTAATCCATTCATTGAAATTAGAACCATCAAAAGTGACTTTCACACACAAGTTCATGAGGGAAAAAGAGCATGTACAGTTTGAGCCAACAGCAGTGTTGGAAGACATCTAAAAGAAAAGAAAGACAAGTTTTAATTAGATAAAGAGTCCTTAATAAGTCACCCAAATGAAATATTAAGGCTTGGATCCTACAAACTATTTCATAACTTGGAAAAGGGATTCCGTAATCCAAGCTATACAATATTTGAAGGTAGGTAAATGACGATTTACCAATTTCCAGCATTATAAACAAAATAAATTATTAAGTTTTAATTGGATTTGAAACTCCTAGATCTTTTGAGCTACATTGAACTTTCAATGACATGTTTAAATCTTGATTGTGCCCTCTCAAGTTTGTGACTAGGATGTCGAGGATCACAAACAAGGTGTAAATAACAATGCAAATTGACTTGGTACCCTTAATTTTATCATCCAATCGATGTGCCGGTTAACCACACGTGCTCCACCGATCTATGATAAAACTTAAGTCACCCTTTGCCACTCTTACTAGTCCTGGTTACTGTGCCGGTTAACCACACACGCTCCACTAACGACTTGGTAAGGTACAAAGTGTAATTTCATGGATTAGCACCTATTTCACATTTTCCTAAAGTAACTAAGATTAGGAATTAATAAAGGTTTAGTTACTTTATAATTTCATTATACTCTTAATGAGGATTAAGGTCCTATCCTACCCGTTCGGCTAACGACCCTCCATCAATTAAGGAAGCGGTGGGTAAGAATGGACACCCATTAAACCGCCATTTTATAGGCAGTAACCTTATACCCCCCTTATAAGTCAGCTTCGTGAATGATGCCTACTAACGGTAAGACCGACTTATTCTTATACATATATATATATATATATATATATATATATATATATATATATATATATATATATATATATATATATATAATTAAACTTTTAATATTATAGAAGTATAAGGGTTGAATTTTAAACTTTTAAAATTCTAAGGTTCAATTTGGAATTTAAAGTATTAATGTGTGAGACTTTACAAATTCCAAACTTGAGGTCAAGTTTTGAAACTATTCAAGACTTTTCAACTTCATAACTTATGAGTTAATGGTTTATTAAAATGAGTGACTTTTCATTTTATGTAACCTATGTGTTTTTAATATGGACTTTAAAAGAGTGACTTTTGGGAATCCATAACTTGAGGACAAATTATGGATTCCATTGAAACACATAATTGATCAAGAATTAATCATTAAACAATTCAGCAAATAATTCCTATGATCTAACAATAACTCATAAGAACAAGAATATTCATATCAAAATTTCAATAATCATATAAACACATATAAAACATGGAATTTTGATAGTAGCCATTGTAAATGGATTAGCATATACATTACACCATCTAGAACAAGTTTTAAAACACCAAAACAGTCTAAGGTAATGTTTCTAGTCCATTTCCAGCAGCCAAATTCGAAAATCTGCATTCAGGGGCTCCTACTCGTCGAGTGAAAGAACCTACTCGACGAGTAGGATGAATTATCACATGGAATCGTTGAGTCCCCCTATGGACTCGGCAAGTTCATGCAGCAGATAGAAGATTTTTGAGTTTTTTCAACAAGTTTGCATCAAGTATCAAGAAAACAAGCCTAGGCTCTGATACCACTGTTGGGTTTTGAGCATTCTAACACTCCTATGGTGTACGTGCAACCCTAGAAACCTTGGATCTATGTTTTCTCTAAAATACATGTAAATTTGATTTCCAGGGTTTACAACCTAACTAGAATGTTATGGGGTACTTGTAAAAACTTTAAGTAGAATAACATACCTTTCTTTTGTGGTTGATTGCTTGGAGTTTTAGAGCCTAGCACCAATAGTGTGGATGCCTCAAGTGGTGTCTCAAATCACCCAAAACAACTTGGAAATACTTGAGAGAATATGATGCTCTCTAAAATCGGCCCACTCTTTTTTTCTCACACACACTAGTGCCATTTCTAGGACCAAGGACCTCTTTATATAGTATGGAGGATTAGGGTTACACCCTAATACCCATGACTCTTCATTTACCTAGGTTCCATGGGTTAAAAGCTCCATGGACTTCCATATACTCTTATCCCATCCTAAATAAATCTTAGCCCAATCCATATATATGTAAGAGTCCATATTTAATTAGCCTCTTTTGATCATTAAATTAATTCCAAAATCAATTCTCGATCAACACTAATTAAATAAAATGATTTCATATTAATATATTATAACATAATATATTAATTAATCATAAATATCTTATTCTAAAAAGTATATCCATAATAATTGTTAGGTGAAGTGAAACCCAAATAGACCATGCCAGGTTGGGTCAAGTTCATACCAAATATAGTTACGGACTTAGACACCTTATCTAACAATAACATCAAATCCCCGAATTGTCCCTGACATCTAGACTCCTAGGTACCCATTTAACAAATACCACGCTCTTCCCTGGCCCATAATAAAGATAAGAAACAAGAAGCAAACGACACCTAGGGTAACCTAGAGATTTACAACCATCCCGAAGTAGATCCCAGAGGGTCTTTCGGAAATACCACATATATGCGGAGTTGAGTTCAGAATCGACTCAACTCATGGAACATTTCCACAGCTAGACCACCAAGGCCACATAGCAACAACATAAGCACCAAAGGTATCCGGTCGATGGAACGACCCAGTAAGTATGAGAGTTATCAGACCAAGATTTGAACCTTAGAGAACACCCATAAAGAGTAATGACTATTGTCCATAAGACCACTGACTACTAAGAATCGAACGAACCCATCCTCAAGGATTGACATCCCCTATCTTGAATTGAAGACTTACTGGACCTACCCTCAGAAACAAGCAAAGATCAACATTCTACTAGTTCAGAATCCTGTAGTAAGAAACTCCCATAGCAACCTAAAAAGTACGAGGCCAACTATACCGCATGCAAACTTAACTTGGTGACAATCGTGTTCGCCTTAAGGTTTAGAGACACTACTTTTAGGAGGCAAGCACACAATCCTCAATAACCATGACCATCCAGTCACTTCACCTTATAGGATGCCAAGACATAATAATACCTCTGTGTTGGACAGATATGGCCAAAGCTCAGCTAGCCAGGGAGCAAAGTCAAGTGCCAGTAGCGAAGATTCGTTGGAACACTAAACAAAGACATAAATTCTTCTAGGAACGAGGAGACTAGACAAAACTGAAGTACCCACATCTTTCCCTAGTACATGAGAGCTATTTTAAAACGAATTTCAAGACGAAATTCCCATTAACGGGGGGATGATGTCATAACCAGCAAATTAGAGTTATATTTTCTATCCTTGTACGTGATAATTTCTTAGTGTAACCTTGTAACCCTTCCTTTGACATAAATCGAACTTCAACACTATACAAGTTACGCATCAAAGAGTCGTAATTCAAGTCGAAACTTCTTTGTGTAGCCCAAGAACTTAACCCGGTAAGATAAATTTCTCAAAATTAGGCCTTAGACCAAATTTTCTCGGCCCAAAACCCCTACTTGGGCCTAGACTCTATAATGGGCCCATTGGGCCGAAAACAGACATATGGGCCTAGGTTGGGCCGAGAACTAATATTTTTGGGCTCTTTGGAACAAAAATCATTTATTAAACTTTAATGGGCCGGGAATTCTTAATGGGCCAAACAAAAAATCGGGCTACTCCTCTTGGGGCACTGTTTTGGGCCGAGGACTCCTATTGGGTTGGTTAGCCCATTTAAAACAAAAAGATAGAGGAAATAGATTTATATAAATGTGACACCTCATTTTTGTATCACATACAACCAAGACTTTACATTACAAACATCTATGCAACCTAAGATTAACCAACAAGTATTAACCATCTAATCTCTCTCCCTTCTCTTCTCTACCTCTCGGCCATGCACACTCCAAAAATAACATAAACAAGTCTTGTGTGCAAAAATGTATAACATAAACTAAATTTCCAACCTTCCACAGAAACATTATATGTCATTCACGAACTGTTTTGACCACCTTAAATGTATTATTTTTGAAAACTGATTTATATTTAAAAATTTCAGGTTTATACCTTTCAAATGACTACTCTCACACGTTGATGCGATTTTTCTACAATGTTTGGCCATTTTTACGAAACTGCCTATCATTTTAGGGATAATCTCGGACCAGTCTGTGAATATTAACAATTTCACATTGGTTTGATGTCGTTAAAAATTGTGAACAAAATAGACTAAATTTCCAAACTCCTAGACTTTACGTACCCAAATTTCGATTTACGATGTTTTTCTATAATTTTTCTAAAACAGGGACAAAAAAGCTAAAAACCAGAAAATTGTTTTAACTTACGAAAAGTGCTTATACTTGTGTTTAGATGGAAGTTGTGAACGTTGTAACCTTTTTAAAACATGTAGAGATGATAATTTCATGTACCATTATACTTGATTATATAAATACTTTCAATTACACTGGATACACTTAAGTCGTTTTACGAGAAAGGGAAGTCATAATTTATGTAAATTTATTAAGGCTCTTGTGAGACTCTCCTTTAGTCGTACCTACCTAGCAGACGCGGCGAGTCCCGTTAGTTATAACCAGAGTATCTTGGAGGGAGAACGAGAGTTTGTGTATAGATCTATACAGGGTTGACATCCCACACCTGAGTTGTTCGCCACAGCTAGAGTAGGCCAGTCTAGGGTGACAAATATGTTACCGAAACCGACGCCTACAGAGCGTCATGACAGGCATATCAGTCATATAGATCATGGTTATAGTGACTCACATAGGGATTAACAATACGATTTTCGTTTACCGGAAGCTTTACTTCGTTACTTTAGTAAAAGAAAAGAAACTATATATGCAAATGTCGGTACACTATTCATTTTCATAATGGTCTTAGGGTTTAAGACTACAGTTCGCTATTAAGAATATATTGGATTTTCTTGAAACATTCATTTTTACTCTACAAGGAAAAGACACATAGAGAGTAACAACAATATTTGGATTTACAAAGGATTTACACTCTACTAGTTTTTACAAAATACCAAACTATGTTTCGTATACATTGTAAACTGATTTCACCACTCGGGTCTTAGGGTTTTAAGACCACAACACCTTTCTATACAGAAAATGTAGGATTTTCTGCGGATACACTCTTTTCAAACACAAACAAAGGATAATAAAGGACATGCATGCAATTATACACGGTTTTGGAACGAAACTGACAAACTATTTTTTTATAAAAAATAGTGGATTTTATCGAGCTTTATAACTTATTATAAGAGACGATATTGCAAAGTTTTCCTACAAACATGCTTATGAACTCACCAAAATTCTATGTTGACGCTTTTCAAAACGACTTGTATTGTCAGGGACTCAGTGAACGGGTACTCGAGCTTTGCATCGGGATTATTTTACTACCTTTTGAGCAACCATACTTTATTTTATTATTGTGTAATTATTGAATAAGTACAATTTGTAAAACAATGAAGGTTGGTATATTGTAATGTAAGATGTTTGGTTGCTATGTTTCATTCATATTCAATTGTTATGATACTGTACATAAAGTCATCCGCCCAAACGTTTCCTCCGTTCTGGTTTAGGGTTGTGATAGATTGGTATAAGAGGATTGTTTATAGTGAACTAGTATATTTAACCATACAAGATATACAACTATACAATGAGACTAAACCACTCTGACTAAAAGTATACCTTAAGGATATAAGTATCTTCTAAAAGTATAAATACTTGCTAGAACTATATCATAATAAGAACAAAACAAAAGTATTTAGATGTTGAACACTACAGTCAAACATGGGCAGTTATGTAATCATATATGGGAGAAATATAGCCTGATCTACTATATTTAGTTGAGATACGACCAACATGTGTTTGGGAGTGAGGGTAGTATTGCAACGAGTCTAAATTTTTTTTATCAACTTTACATGCAAAGGAGCATTAGAACCAAACCTAAAGCTTAAAATACTATGGGAGTATTTTATGATACCAAACATAACAACAAGTCTGTCACACCCCCGAACCAGACGGCGGAAACGTCCGGGGGCTGTCGTGACTCAATTGAATACCATAACATTAAATATATATGAAACATAACAACATTCGTCACCATTCATCAACATAGTACAACCAGTAGTGTTTACATGTCATACATTGTTTAAGACATTACATTCCCAAAAAAAAATTAATTTGTTCAATTCATACAAAAATAAACTGCAACCGTCACTGAGTATGATTTCCCTTGATTCACTGGTTCCCTGAGAATACAAGTATTTTGGAAAATCGTCAACATATGAAATGTTGGTGAGTTCATAAGTAGTGTTTGAAATCGAATATTTGTATTGTTTGAAAAACCACCAGAAAATCCGATATTTTCTGAAAAGGTAAGCTTTTGAAAACATTTGTGAAGATCCATAGGTATGCTTGTTTGTTTCTATACTTGTAAAAAAAATGTTCATTGAAAATGTATGCATTTCAAATCTGTACGTATTGAAAACCCTAGGAAAACCCGATGTTCCCCTAGTTCCTTTGGAATCCATTAAGTTGCGTTGAAACCATTACGAAGATAGCAGTGTCAGTCCCAGGCGACGTTGGAAGGTTCTCGAGCAGGATTATTTACTACAAACCCGCGTTACGCAAACGCCCAGTTTGTAGATATACTAACGATTCCCGAAGGCGTCGTCAGTACTAATCGCGTTATCCAATCGCCCGGACAAGGTGTAGTCCCACATCCGAAGAGAAAGAGGTCACGAAGACCCCGGTGACTCCATTAACCGGTTGGGGAAAATATGCGTGCGAGGGGTCCCCAACCCGCCTCGTAAAATATGCAGACTCTTCTAGCAATACCATGGACCCTTGGGGACCAGTGGTACAAGCCATTGAAAGTCACTCTACGTTGTGCCAAGTCGGTGAAACTCAACACTTCGTAGAAAATATGTGTCTTCGGGCCTTAAGATCAGGTCATTGGGCTAGCTAGGCCCAACAAGCAAGATTTTACACTTTTGGGGCCCGAAGATGGTGCGTAGACGTCTGTGCACACTCGTATGTATATGTATTACCAAACGTTATTTGTATGATTCGTAGTGTCGAAGAGTTAGTAGTTGTAGATTTCCATTGGCTCGAGACCGAGCCAATTCGTTTAACAATGACTTTTGGTATTGTAATGAGTTGTATTTCGTTGATAGTCGAGGTGTCATTATTTGATCAAATTGTACATATTGAATTAGCCTTGAAATATTTCTGTTTTCAGCCCCTCATTATTTGTAAAATTTACATTTTCAACACTTTTTATGTAATATTCCCCGGTTTGGTCCTTAAACTATTTTTCTTGACATTTTAACACCAAAAATTATTGAAATTAATATTTTCCAGCATATTTTTCATAGAAAACAGTTTAAGTCCCTGAAAATGCAGTTTTTCTCGGTTTTAGCCCTTCTTTTCGCAATTTTGACAATTTTGGCCCAAATTGGAAAATTTTTGCAACTTTGGTCCTTCTTAAATTTAAAAAGCATTTTTAAACCTTTGAAAAGGATTTGGGACACTTATAGTCCACTGTTTTACAGAAATTCACAGTTTTGGCCCTTCAAAACAGAAAAATTCGCATAATGGGCCTCCTTGGGCCGAAATTTTCATTTTTAGCCCAATAAGCTTGAAATTTATGTTTTTAATCCTCTAATTGAATATAATTCCAGAAATAGTTTTATGGAAACTGTTTTGGCACATTTCATCCATCAGAATCTGTGAAATGTCAATTTGGGCCCTTAATTTTGTATTTTTCACATTTTTGGCCCAAAATGTGTGTTTTTAGCTTAAAGAAAATTGTTGCTAACCACTTAGCTATTTTTCTTGTATCACTTTATATGTAGAAATATATTTGAAGCTAAAATCATAAAACATAAGTTATATCTCGGTTTTGAGGGGTTTAATGGCTAGATCCAACATTAAAACACATATAAGCATACATATAAGCATGGAAATCATACAAGGCATACAAACACATATAGATCTACACTTTCACTTGTATTCCCCCCCCCCCCCCCACAAAACTCATAAAAACAGAAAATAGGGGTATGAATCTCACCTTGGGTGTAGTTTCGGTTTTTGGAAGAAAAGATGGAAGAAAAATGAAGTGTTTTTGGCCTTGGCTCCCTTTGATGAAGATCTTGAGTTTTGAGATGGTTCTAGGGTGTAAGATCACGATTTTTGCATAGGTTAGGAAAGGGTTTTGATAACAAAAGAATTTAAACCATAGATCTATGCATGATCTTACCTTAGATGAAGAATTTTGTGGAAGAACCTTCTTGAATGCTTCCAAATTTTCGAGATTTTGGATGGAGGGGAAGAGATGTTCTTGAGTGATCTAGAGAGTGTTTGAGAGATTTTTGGTGGGTGTAAGTGTGTATGGCCGAGAGTGAGAGAGGAGAGAAGGGAGAAGTGATTTTGAAGTGATGTGCATGGAGGAATGGGAAATATTGCATGGATATCCTTTGGATATTAATGAGGTGGCACACTTAAGTCAACTATCTTCAAATCCTCTTGGGCTTGGGTATTGGGCCGAAACATGGAGGAAAAAAAAGAAATTTGGGCCTTTTGCTCCTAAGCCCAATATTAGAGTTAGCCTTAGGTATGTTTTTAGTCTAAAAGAATGTAGTAGGATTTTTATATTTTTATTGGACTAGTTTAGGTTATTCATGTATCAAGGCTTTTAATTTATTTAATTCTAGGCCCAATATGGCCCAAAATGTTAAAATAAATAAGTGTGGGTCCAATTAGAGCCCAATTAGGGTTCTAAGCCCATGATAGTCTAATTGGAAGCTTATTGGCCCATTTGGATCCAATAAGGAAGTTCTAGCCTAAATTAGACTTAACAAGAACTTCTAGGGTCTCCAATTGTTTGATGACTATTTGTAGTTCTAGCATGTTGTATTTGATTGAAGTTTTTGATTCACATTAACTTGAATGTATAGATTACATGGCTCAAAATTTACAGTTGTGACATCATCCCCCCGTTAGAGGGAATTTCGTCCCGAAATTCTGTTTGAAAGCTAGATTTGAGAATTGCTAGAATAGGTGAGGGTACTTCTGCTTCATTTGATCTTCGCGTTCCCACGTGAATTCTGGCCCACGCTTTGCGTTCCACCGTACCTTCACGATCGGGATGCGACTTTGTTTAGTACGCTTCACCTCCCTGTCCATGATTTCGATTGGTTCTTCGACAAACAGGAGATTCTCATTGATTTCGATTTCGTCAAGAGGAATGACAAGAGTTTCATCTGATAGGCACTTTTTCAGATTAGAAACATGAAACACGGGGTGTACACCGTTTAGCTCCGTGGGTAGTTGTAGTCTGTAGGCTACCGGACCTATTCGGGCGACGATTTCGAAAGGTCCAATGTACCGTGGGTTTAGCTTTCCTCGTTTTCCGGAACGTATAACTCCTTTCCAGGGTGAGACCTTCAACAATACTCGATCACCGACCTGGAATTCTAAGGGCTTTCGCCGTTTATCAGCGTAGCTCTTTTGCCGGTCACGCGATGCCTGTAATCGAGCTTTGATCTGGACAATCTTTTCTGTGGTCTCGCGAATGATTTCTGGTCCTGTCATTGCCCTATTCGACGTATGTGTTCTTGCTAGCTGGGTGTCACCTACTTCAGCCCAACATAACGGTGATCTACATTTACGCCCGTACAGTGCTTCGAAAGGGGCCACCTTAATGGTCGAATGATAACTATTGTTATATGAAAACTCGATCAACGGTAGGTGGGTATCCCAAGACTTTCCGAAGTCTGTCACGCATGCACGAAGCATGTCTTCAAGCGTCTGAATGGTTCGTTCGCTTTGACCGTCCGTTTGTGGGTGATACGCGGTGCTCATATCAAGATGAGTTCCCATGGCCTTGTGGAGCGACTGCCAAAAGCGTGACGTGAACCTACTGTCCCTATCCGAGATGATAGATTTTGGCACTCCATGAAGTCTTACAATCTCTCGTAGGTACAAACGCGTCAGCCTCTCCATCTTGTAGGACTCTTTGATTGGCAGGAAATGGGCAGATTTCGTCAGTCGGTCAATTATTACCCATATGGTGTCCAATCCGTCCGACGTCTTGGGCAGCTTGGTCACGAAGTCCATAGAAATCCCCTCCCATTTCCACTCAGGGATTGCCGGTTGTTGCAACAATCCGGAAGGTTTCTGGTACTCCACTTTCACTTTGGCACACGTAAGGCACTTACTAACATAAGTCGCGATTTCCGCCTTCATGTTAGGCCACCAATAGTGCTGCTTAATGTCCAAATACATCTTGTCCGAACCAGGATGAATGGAGTATCGTGTCTTGTGGGCTTCCTTCATAACGGTCTCTCTGAATCCTCCGATTTTTGGAACCCAAATACGGTTCATGAAGTAGTATACCCCATTCTCTTTGACTTCCAGGTTCTTCTCCATTCCGCGCAATGCCTCGCTAGTTCTATTTTCCGCTTTCATAGCCTCTGCCTGGACTGATGCAATTTGAGTGGTCAGATGAGACTGAATGGTTATCGAGTGCGTCTTCGTACGGCGGTTTGTGTATTCCTTCCGACTTAATGCGTCAGCTACCACGTTGGCCTTGCCTGGATGGTACTTGATCTCGCATTCGTAGTCATTTAACAACTCCACCCATCTTCGTTGTCTCATGTTCAGCTCCTTCTGATTCAAGATGTGCTGGAGGCTCTTGTGGTCTGTGAAGATGGTGCACTTAGTACCGTACAGGTAGTGCCTCCAAATTTTTAGGGCGAAGACCACGGCTCCCAGTTCTAGGTCATGGGTCGTGTAATTTACTTCGTGCGTCTTTAGTTGACGGGACGCATATGCTATCACTCTTCCATGTTGCATGAGAACGCAACCTAAGCCTTGATTTGACGCGTCACAGTAAACTACAAAATCTTCCGTTCCTTCAGGTAGAGATAGTACAGGAGCGCTGCAAAGAGCTTACTTCAAGGTTCGAAACGCAATCTCTTGTCGGTCTGTCCACTTGAATGGCACGCCCTTTTGCGTAAGCAAGGTAAGCGGCTTGGCGATCTTAGAGAAGTTTTGGATGAATCTCCTATAGTACCCTGCTAGGCCTAAGAACTGACGAATTTCTGTGGGCGTAGTCGGAGTTGCCCATCCTTTTACAGCTTTGACCTTAGAGGGATCCACATGAATTCCATCTTGGCTAACTACGTGGCCTAAGAAATTCACACTCCGAAGCCAGAACTCGCACTTGGAGAGTTTGGCGTAAAGCTTTTCCATGCGCAGAGTCTCTAAAATTTGTCGGAGATGACGGCCATGCTCCTCTTTGCTTCGAGAATAGACGAGGATGTCATCGATAAACACAATGACGAAGTTGTCCAGGAACGGTCGACAGATTCGATTCATTAGGTCCATAAATGCGGCAGGTGCATTTGTTAGACCGAAGGGCATTACAACGAATTCATAATGTCCATAGCGGGTTCGAAAAGCGGTTTTTGGAATATCCTCTTCTCGGACCTTGAGTTGGTGGTATCCGGATCGTAAGTCTATTTTAGAAAAATAGCTAGCTCCTTGGAGCTGGTCGAATAGATCATCGATTCGCGGGAGTGGGTAGCGGTTTTTGACAGTGAGTTTGTTTAACTCTCTGTAATCGATGCACATTCTGAAAGATCCATCCTTCTTTTTTGACAAAGAGCACCGGAGCTCCCCATGGCGAGTAGCTAGGTCGGATAAATCCCTTGTCCAGAAGCTCACTGAGTTGGCTGGATAATTCCTGCATTTCAGCAGGTGCCAACCGATATGGTGATTTAGCGAGGGGAGTTGCTCCTGGAACGAGGTCGATTCGGAATTCAACCTGTCTCTCTGGGGGTACTCCTGGAAGATCTTCGGGAAACACGTCCGGAAATTCATACGCTACCGGAATGTCTTGGATGTTAGTTTCTTCTTTGGTCTTGTCCACTATGTGAGCCAAGAACGCCAAATTGTTCTTTCGCAAGTGTTTTTGCGCTTTGATGCACGAGATGAGGCGGAGATTCGTACTGTGTTTGTCTCCGTAAATTACTAGGGTTCCGTGATTTGGGAGACGAAGGCGAACGGCCTTCTCGTGGCACATAATCTCAGCATGGTGGGGGCTTAACCAATCCATGCCGATAATCACATCGAAACTCCTAATTGATACTGGCATTAGGTCTATTCGAAAGACGTGCTGGTTAAGGGTTAGGGTACATCCGATGTAGATCTCCCTAGTGGATTCGGTTTTCCCATTGGCCATTTCCACCGTATAGGTTTCATTTAGCTTCTGGGGTTGTTGTTTTAGTAAATGTTTAAACTTCTCGCTTACGAAACTTCGCTCCGCTCCGGTATCAAATAAGATGCATGCATAAGTGTGGTTTAGGAGAAACGTACCGGTCACAACTGCGGGATCTTGAACTGCATCACTCTGACCCATAGTCAGCATTCTTCCTGTTCCTCTGTTTCCTGAGTTGTTGTTGTTGTTAGGGCAATCTCGACGGAAATGTCCCGTCCTTCCACACCCGAAACAGGTGTGGCTAGGCCCTGCGTTGTTGCCGCCGGCATTGGTGTTGTTGATGTTGCGGTGGTTGTTGTTGTTGTTCTGGTTGTTTCCCTGACTCTGGTTCTGAGAAGGATAAGTCCTGCAGAACTTCGCAGTGTGTCCCCTTCGGTTGCAACTGGTGCAATGGAACTCCTTACATTCTCCATGATGATGGAAACTGCACTTATTGCACTTGGGAGCGCTACCGGAATAGGGTCTTGAAGCATTTGAAGCAGCTGAGGCTGGAGCATGTGAGGTGACTGGAACCGGCGCAGTAACAGCGTTAACTGCCACTGTTTGTTGCCTTTTTGAGGTCTCGGGGCCCTGAGTCCCCTTTCTTTTGTGGTTCCATCCCTTCTTACCATCCCCCTCCTTCTTCTTCTCGGTCTCCATTGGTTTTTCGCCCTTTTTGTGGTTATGATCATATAGCCTCTTTGCCAATCTCTTCGCGCTGTCAAACGTTTCAGGGTTAGCAGCTATCACATTCCCTTGAATGGGGGATGTCAGTCCCCAGATGAATCGTTCAATCTTCTTTCCCTCTGATGTGATCATACCCGGGCACAACAGGGATAGTTCGCTGAATCTCGATGTGTAAGCATCGATGTTCCCATTCTGCACCGTGAGATTCCACAGCTCCTGCTCCATCTTCTGTATTTCACCTCGGGGGCAGTACTCAGCCGTCAACATCTCTTTCATTTCTGTCCAGGGTATAGAGTTGGCAACAGGGAGTGTCATAGCTTCTATGTGACCATTCCACCAAGTGAGTGCTTGGTCCACAAAAGTGCAGGCCGCGAACTTCACCTTCATCTGCTCGGGGCACTCGCATATCTCGAACACCGACTCTACCTTCTCAATCCATCGCTTTAGAGCGATCACTCCCCTAGTGCCGTTGAAAGTTCGGGGTTTAGCGTTCGCAAAATCCTTGTAGGTGCACGTTTTAGTGAGCCCTTGGTTCGTCCCGTTGTTCGAACTTCCGGAGCCTTGACCATTGCCTCCTCCATTGTTTCCTCGGTGAAGTTGTGCCATAGCTGCCGTGACCGCAGCAGACACGGCTGCCTGGAAAGCAGTGGAGTCAACTTCGGGCGGGGTTGGTTCGGGATTTCCGCGAGTAGCTGGGCGAGGCATCTTTCTGTCATGAAACGGAAAGATGTTGAGTGTACGTGGTTTCGGTGAGGTTATGATCCTACTAACTAGGTGTAGGGTACGAACCTAAACATTACTATCATCAAGCATACAATCATAACGCCTCAACATATAACAACTGAGAATATCATAGCAAAACACACAAAAGTTTATTAATATTATCCGTGTTTAGTACAAGAAAATTTGCTCGTAAGAGCATACATAAGTAACACTAATCCGACAGCATAACGGCTCCATGAGTAGTGTAGTCACTTAAACATAGAGCCGGAGTACATAACATAGTTACTAATATCCTACTACGATAGGTCTATCCCTAACCGCGATGAGCTGCGTCAGGAGGTGGTGCCGAAGTCATATGCCGAAATGTTGCGCCAGCAGCTGCGCCATCTCTGCCATGTCTCCTATAACTTCATCCCTCTCGTGCTCTGCTCTCACTGCCCGAGCCTCCATAGTATACAGCTGTTGTCGCAGTGCGGCGATCTCAGCTTCGAGGGAACGGTTCTCCCTTGGGGGGTTCACTGGTGGAGCGGGGTGATCTGGTTGTGCCTCGTCCTCGCATGGCGGGATGGGGTCCTGGCCCCCGACCTGACCCTCCTCGTCGTCATCGTCGACCTCTCCAAATTCGTAATCGGTGTCTATATATTCGTCGGGTTCGACGTCGTGTGCTTCTCCTGGATTCTCTCCCGGTTCATCCACCAGCATCCCGTGAGCTACTAAGGCCTGATGAAACTGGATACCCGGCTGCTCCTCCTCAGGCTCCTCCTCCTCCTCTAGCCACCCGTTGTTTCCCTGATTAGGGAAGTAGGGGTCTCCAGGGTGATGAAAACCAGCCATGCTGTCTGCGCGAGTACGTAATTATGCTACATTATTCCTAGGGTACTATGACTATTGTACAGACTAAGCAAACATTCTTTGTTTGGGTGATAAAGGGTATAGTTTTAGGTTCCCTGGCTATTCCGATCTCATCAAGACATGTGTTAGTTTTACCTTGGAGAGAATGTAGTTGATCAGGCTACATTCACTCCTTGGTATCACTAAGAACAGTCCCGAGTTAACCGAGATACCAGCATTATGGTGTTTGATTCAGCGTTAGGTCCTTACTCCTAATGCAAGCAAGTGTATTTTTCTTTATTTGTTTTGTTCAGAGTTATGTTAGTCCTTCTTTTTGGTTTATAGTTGCATATCAATGTATGGCTCGACATGCTAGTTCACTATAAACAAAGCTCTGATACCAACCTGTCACACCCCCGAACCAGACGGCGGAAACGTCCGGGGGCTGTCGTGACTCAATTGAATACCATAACATTGAATATATATGAAACATAACAACATTCGTCACCATTCATCAACATAGTACAACCAGTAGTGTTTACATGTCATACATTGTTTAAGACATTACATTCCCAAAAAAAAAATTAATTTGTTCAATTCATACAAAAATAAACTGCAACCGTCACTGAGTATGATTTCCCTTGATTCACTGGTTCCCTGAGAATACAAGTATTTTGGAAAATCGTCAACATATGAAATGTTGGTGAGTTCATAAGTAGTGTTTGAAATCGAATATTTGTATTGTTTGAAAAACCACCAGAAAATCCGATATTTTCTGAAAAGGTAAGCTTTTGAAAACATTTGTGAAGATCCATAGGTATGCTTGTTTGTTTCTATACTTGTAAAAAAAATGTTCATTGAAAATGTATGCATTTCAAATCTGTACGTATTGAAAACCCTAGGAAAACCCGATGTTCCCCTAGTTCCTTTGGAATCCATTAAGTTGCGTTGAAACCATTACGAAGATAGCAGTGTCAGTCCCAGGCGACGTTGGAAGGTTCTCGAGCAGGATTATTTACTACAAACCCGCGTTACGCAAACGCCCAGTTTGTAGATATACTAACGATTCCCGAAGGCGTCGTCAGTACTAATCGCGTTATCCAATCGCCCGGACAAGGTGTAGTCCCACATCCGAAGAGAAAGAGGTCACGAAGACCCCGGTGACTCCATTAACCGGTTGGGGAAAATATGCGTGCGAGGGGTCCCCGACCCGCCTCGTAAAATATGCAGACTCTTCTAGCAATACCATGGACCCTTGGGGACCAGTGGTACAATCCATTGAAAGTCACTCTACGTTGTGCCAAGTCGGTGAAACTCAACACTTCGTAGAAAATATGTGTCTTCGGGCCTTAAGATCAGGTCATTGGGCTAGCTAGGCCCAACAAGCAAGATTTTACACTTTTGGGGCCCGAAGATGGTGCGTAGACGTCTGTGCACACTCGTATGTATATGTATTACCAAACGTTATTTGTATGATTCGTAGTGTCGAAGAGTTAGTAGTTGTAGATTTCCATTGGCTCGAGACCGAGCCAATTCGTTTAACAATGACTTTTGGTATTGTAATGAGTTGTATTTCGTTGATAGTCGAGGTGTCATTATTTGATCAAATTGTACATATTGAATTAGCCTTGAAATATTTCTGTTTTCAGCCCCTCATTATTTGTAAAATTTACATTTTCAACCCTTTTTATGTAATATTCCCCGGTTTGGTCCTTAAACTATTTTTCTTGACATTTTAACACCAAAAATTATTGAAATTAATATTTTCCAGCATATTTTTCATAGAAAACAGTTTAAGTCCCTGAAAATGCAGTTTTTCTCGGTTTTAGCCCTTCTTTTCGCAATTTTGACAATTTTGGCCCAAATTGGAAAATTTTTGCAACTTTGGTCCTTTTTAAATTTAAAAAGCATTTTTAAACCTTTGAAAAGGATTTGGGACACTTATAGTCCACTGTTTTACAGAAATTCACAGTTTTGGCCCTTCAAAACAGAAAAATTCGCATAATGGGCCTCCTTGGGCCGAAATTTTCATTTTTAGCCCAATAAGCTTGAAATTTATGTTTTTAATCCTCTAATTGAATATAATTCCAGAAATAGTTTTATGGAAACTGTTTTGGCACATTTCATCCATCAGAATCTGTGAAATGTCAATTTGGGCCCTTAATTTTGTATTTTTCACATTTTTGGCCCAAAATGTGTGTTTTTAGCTTAAAGAAAATTGTTGCTAACCACTTAGCTATTTTTCTTGTATCACTTTATATGTAGAAATATATTTGAAGCTAAAATCATAAAACATAAGTTATATCTCGGTTTTGAGGGGTTTAATGGCTAGATCCAACATTAAAACACATATAAGCATACATATAAGCATGGAAATCATACAAGGCATACAAACACATATAGATCTACACTTTCACTTGTATTCCCCCCCCCCCCCCCCACAAAACTCATAAAAACAGAAAATAGGGGTATGAATCTCACCTTGGGTGTAGTTTCGGTTTTTGGAAGAAAAGATGGAAGAAAAATGAAGTGTTTTTGGCCTTGGCTCCCTTTGATGAAGATCTTGAGTTTTGAGATGGGTCTAGGGTGTAAGATCACGATTTTTGCATAGGTTAGGAAAGGATTTTGATAACAAAAGAATTTAAACCATAGATCTATGCATGATCTTACCTTAGATGAAGAATTTTGTGGAAGAACCTTCTTGAATGCTTCCAAATTTTCGAGATTTTGGATGGAGGGGAAGAGATGTTCTTGAGTGATCTAGAGAGTGTTTGAGAGATTTTTGGTGGGTGTAAGTGTGTATGGCCGAGAGTGAGAGAGGAGAGAAGGGAGAAGTGATTTTGAAGTGATGTGCATGGAGGAATGGGAAATATTGCATGGATATCCTTTGGATATTAATGAGGTGGCACACTTAAGTCAACTATCTTCAAATCCTCTTGGGCTTGGGTATTGGGCCGAAACATGGAGGAAAAAAAAGAAATTTGGGCCTTTTGCTCCTAAGCCCAATATTAGAGTTAGCCTTAGGTATGTTTTTAGTCTAAAAGAATGTAGTAGGATTTTTATATTTTTATTGGACTAGTTTAGGTTATTCATGTATCAAGGCTTTTAATTTATTTAATTCTAGGCCCAATATGGCCCAAAATGTTAAAATAAATAAGTGTGGGTCCAATTAGAGCCCAATTAGGGTTCTAAGCCCATGATAGTCTAATTGGAAGCTTATTGGCCCATTTGGATCCAATAAGGAAGTTCTAGCCTAAATTAGACTTAACAAGAACTTCTAGGGTCTCCAATTGTTTGATGACTATTTGTAGTTCTAGCATGTTGTATTTGATTGAAGTTTTTGATTCACATTAACTTGAATGTATAGATTACATGGCTCAAAATTTACAGTTGTGACAAAGTCTAAAAACTTATCAATTTCGTACACCAGGAAACCCTAAGATCAAACATGTACTGCTATAATAGTACTTTATCATACCATATGACCACCACACTTAAACCTCTTACATGTATCTCCTACCTCTATTCTCGCACGGGCAACATGGCTAAATCTCACCACGAAGACCCCTAAATCTCACCTAGAAGTGAGTCCTGAGGAGTACCTAGAGTTGTACTACGAGAGAGATGATTCCGATGAGGAATCAAATGACGGTGAAGGGGCCAGAGGGATCCTTAGCAAGCCTTACCTATCGGGAGGAATACCAATCCAGCCCGCAGAGGAGGAGGACCCCACCGACCATCTACACTCCTTAGAGGAGAAAGTGATCACCCTAAGGCAACAACTCATTGAGGCTAAGGCTAGGGCAGCCTTAGCAGAACAGTGAGCGAAAGAGGCCGCTCGTGAAATGAGTGAATTGTTTGAGCGCCTAGTACGCCACTTTGGCATATGAGAGTCAGTACACTACACGCACTATGTCTTAGGTATATCATGTCTTCGTTACAACTAGTAGTCGTAAATCAAGAGAGGTGTGCCCACCAAGAATCTATGTAATCCGAATTCACTAATTGTATTGATACCTATATTCTATTATGATAAACTTAGCATTCGACAATGTCTATTTCTACTCTCTACCATAAATACATCTTCGGGATGTAGGTCGAAGCATTTAGAGTCATACAACCACATGTAAAAATTTATATTGAAATATGGATAGATGAATACAACTACAACTAACCTTGGTTAATCATGCGCTCATTTCTCCTCATGCAACATAATTATGTCCTCTCATGGAAACAACCAGCTAACTGGCGAAACACTGATCCTACAAATAGACTTCGCTACCTTCCAAGCCTTCGTGACAGCTGTCATGGCACAACTCAAAAACATAAAGGGAGATGAAAACAAAAAAGGTATCAACAACTTCAACCGTGGTCATAACCAGGGGCACCAACGAGGGGCTGCCCACAGGGACACTTCAGACCACAAACCTAAGAGCAAGAAAAGAAATTCCCGGAAAGAAAGGAAGAGTAAAACAACACAAGATCCCTTTGAGAGGCCACATACTATTGCGGTTCATACTACCACAACACCTACCACACCAACACCGATCCATCTATACGTCAAAACCCTCCCAAAGTGTAACACGTGTACTTTTCATCAATATAGAGCCTATCAAAAGTTACACTGTTAGAATTCCAATACGAAAGGGCACACTAACTGTTTCTGTAGGGCTTCAGTACGGCCAATTCCCTAAACCCCCATCATCAGAATGAGCCTGACCTATTAAGAGTGTGAAAAATCTGGACATTTCAGGAGAAACTACATAATAACAAGGAACTTTGACAGGGAGGATGGAGTGCTAACAATCACTACAGTAGAGACCCTTTCGAAATCACCTGCGAACAGCGGTACATCTTCCCAATAAAGATATTTAAAGGTTTTAGTCAATAATTATAGATTACACCCTCGTTCGAACGAAACATGTCATTCATATAAAAACTAAGGATCCTTACAGGTGAGCTATGATGGAATAGTATATACATTAGGGTCATATATAATTGAGATTCTAAAGGTTTAGAGAGCGTGATTCCATTCTATCTCATGTTCCTTGTATGGTTGTGGATTTAGGACAGAGCCCTCAGTCAACGGTCGTCCATTCTTAACTATACATGATTCATACACACCAAGCGATTATATAGAGGCCTGGTGAGGACCATGATATCAAATTCCATCGCTAATAATCAGAACACTCATACTACTAATACTCGCTAAATTTGGTACAAAAACGTTCGCAGTAGTGATAATAAGCACAAAACCGGGAACATTACAAACGTGTACATGGAATACACTCTCAATCTGAACAACCATCCGTTTCAAATCAATCCAACATCTATTATAACAAGGAGCCCAACAGTGTCATTTGACATGAGTTGGCTTGATCCTCACCATACAAAATTCACGTGCCACAAAGAGACCCTTCTCCTTAACCAAGCGATTAATAAAACCCTTACACCTAATAACGTCAAATCCCCGACTCGTCCCTAACATCTAGACTCCTAGGTACCCATGTAATAAATACCATACTCTTCCCTGTCCCACAATAAAGATAAGAAACAAGAAGTAAAGGACACCTAGGGTAACCTAGAGATTTATAACCTTTCTGAAGTAGATCCCGGAGGGTCTTTCAGAAATACCACCTATATGTAGAGTTTAGTTCAGAATCGACTTAACTCATGGACCATTTCCATAGCCAGACCACCAAGGCCACTAAGCACCAACATAAACACCGAAGGTATTCGGTCGATGGAATGACCCAGTAAGTATGAGAGTTTTCAGAGCAAGACTTGAACCTCAGAGAACACCCATACAGAGAAAAGGCTAATTGTCCGTAAGACCACTTACTACTAAGAATTGAACGAACCCATCCTCAAGGATCAACACACCTATCTCGAATTGAAGACTTACTCGACCTACCCTCAGAAAAAAGCAAAGATCGACATTCTACTAATTTAGAATCCCGTAGTAAGAAACTCCCATAGCAATCTAAAAAGTACGAGGCGAACTATACCGCATGCAACTTAACTTGGTGATAATAATGTTCGCCTTATGGTTTATGGAAACTACTTTTGGGATGCCAAGCACACAATCCTCAATAACCGTGACCATCCAATCACTTCACCTTATAGGATGCCAAGACATAATACCTTTGTGTTGGACCGAGATGGCCAACGCTCAACTAGCCAGGGAGCAAGCTCAAGTGCCAGTAGCGAATATTCGTTGGAACACTAAACAAAGACATGAATTCTTCTAGGAACGAGGAGACTAGACAAAACGAAAGTACCCACATCTTTCCCCAGTACCTGAGAGTTGTTTTAAAACGAATTTCGAGACGAAATTCCCTTTAACGGGGGGATGATGTCACAACCATCAAATTAGGGTTATATTTTCTATCCTTGTACATGATAATTTGTTAGTGTAACCTTGTAACCCTGCCTCTTACATCAATCAAACTTCAACACTATACAAGTTACGCATCCAAGAATTGTAATTCAAGTTGAATCTTCTTTGTGTAGCCCAAGAATCTAACCCGGTAAGCTAAAATTTCTCAACTTTAGGCCTTAGGCAAAATTTTCTCGGCCCAAAACCCCTACTTTGGCCTAGACTCTCTAATGGGCCCTTTGGGCCGAAAACACACATATGGGTTTAGGTTGGGCTGATAATTAATATTTTTGAGCTCTTTGAAACAAAATCCATTTATTAAGCTTTAATGGGCTGAGAACTCTTAATGGACCAAACCAAAAATCGGGTTACTCCTCTTGGGCCACTCTTTTGGGCCGAGGACTCCTATTGAGTTGGTTAGCCCATTTAAATAAAAAGAAGAGGAAATAGATTTATATTAATGTGACACCTCATTTTTTATCACATACAACCAAGACTTTACATTACATACATCTATGCAACCTAAGATTAACCAACAAGTATTAACCTTCTAACCTCTCTCCCCTCTCTTCTCTACCTCTCGACCATACACATACACACAAACACTTCACATTTCTAAAACTTCAAACACTTCTTATTTCCTCTCAAAACTTCAAATTTCCTCTCATCCTCTCTCTAAAACTCAATAGAATTTTCCTCCTTCTTTCTCTAAAATTTGTGAGTATGTATGTGTTTTTCAAGAAGTACTTTTCAAGCCTTCATAACTTGGTAAGTTCATTTTTTTATCCAAGTGTGTAAAGCTCTTAGAAACAACATCATTTCAAAAATATCATCAAGAATTCAAGCTAGGTCAAAGATTCTTATTCTTCTTCATCTATATCACAAAAACCTCAAGGTGATCTTCATACCCCACTATTTTTCATGTTTTCATACTCTATGGGGGGAATACAAGTCAAAGTTTCGGTTAACCATTGGATAATTGTCACAACCAGCATTTTTGTTAGAAAATTCTACTCTCATGCAATCATTCACCTAGTGTAATAACTTGTATTCTGAGAGACTATCATACTCTATGCTCATTCAAATACATCTCATATGTTCAAATAAGGGTTGAAAACCCTAAGAATCCTGGTTTCAGCTCATATTGGACTAGGATTTCCTTATTGGTCCTAATGGACAATTAAGCATTCAATTCAAGTATTTTAGGCTTAGAAACCCTACTTGGATTCTAAATGGCACCAATTCACAAATCTATAACATTTCGACCATATGGGCCTAGAATGATTCATTCTAACCCTAATGGGCCTTATTGGGACATAACTAATCCAATTAACCCTAATAGGCTATAAATCCATTCTTTTATGTCAAATTGGGTCGTAAATACACTTAAGGTCCCAATGGGCCGAAACATATTTATTGGGCTTCACAAAATCGAGCAAAGCCAAGAGTGCGCCAAACTAATTCAATTTCATCCATCTTAAGCCCAATTCTCGACCCAATGAGGAAAAGAAAAGAAAAATAAAGGAAAATTAGAGGAATTATGAGAGCTTGCCACCTCTTTATTGCATGGAGGATCTCCATGCACATCACCTCACTCCCTCTCTCCTCTCTTCTTCTTCTTCTCAGCCAAAACACCTCACACCACCCTCATTCTCTCAAAAATCTTTCAAGAAAACTCTCTCAAAACACACAAGAACATCCTCCTTCCTTCCATCCAAATTTTCGAGATCTCTAGGTGTTTCAAGAAGATCTTCACTAAAGATCATCAATCTTGGGTAAGTCATCACACATTCAAGCTAAACAACTTCATTTATGTTTTAGAACACTCCATCTAAACACTTGTTTGTGATCATACTTTTACAAAACCTTCTAAACTCGAAAACCACATAAGGAAAGCTTGCTAAGGCCGAAGACAACATCATCTTCTCATATCCCTTCATCAAAACTGATCCATCACCCCAAGGTGAGTGCATACCCTATATTTTCTATTTTTATATGGTTTGGGGTAGAATACAAGTTGCTTTATTTAGATCTATGTGTATATGCATGAATATTTGTGTTTTTCATGACTTATTTGTTGATTATGTGCTATTTACTTCATAAATATAAAAATATGTTAAGAATATTAAGTTTATCACTTGGATCTACATGAAAACCTTGAAAAAGGTATGTGCTATCACATATATTACATTTAAACATGTATATCTGGGATTTATACACTTAAAATAGCAAAACGGAGTGTTGTGTTCAAAGATCTATAAACTAAACTCAAAATTCAGCCCTGGACAGAAAAGTTTTGGTCCAATCTCGAACTGTTTTGACCATCTTAATGACAATATTTTTCAAAACTGTTTTACATGCAAAGAGTTCGGGTTCATAACTTGAACATGAATACTCTCACATTTTCATACGATTTTTCTACAATTTTTGGCAAATTTTACAAAACGTCCTATCAGATTTGAAATAGTTTCGGACCAGCCTGTGAAGGTGAGCAATTCCACACTTGTTAGAGGCCATTAAAACTTTTGCGAAAAATTGTGAACAAAGAACACAAAATTTCCAAACTTCTAGAATTTACGGATCCAAATTTCGAGTTACGATGATTTTTCTACAAATTTACCAACAACTAGGTCAGAAAAGCCAAAAACCAGAAAAATGTGTATTTTCACAAAAATCAAGCCAAAAATGATATTTTTGACAAAAATGGGCTTAAAATGTTATTTTTACCACAAACTAGTCATAAACAAAAGTTTTGAACAAAATGGGGACGATAGTGTTATTTTTACAAAAATTGGGCCTTAATTGTAAATTTTTGGTTTAATGGGTCAAGAACGTCATTTTTACAAAATGTGGGCCTTTTATTCTATTTTAGTGAATACTTGAACCAAAACCAACAATAAACTAACAAACAAATTTATTTTGATCATTTTTAGGTTATTAGGTCTTAGTGGCCCATTTATATGTTTGATAGGTTTTGTATACTATTTGCGTGCAATTTGTGCCTATAAATACCTTACATGTGAAATGGGCCTTAGTTGTCCTTTTACATATATTTTGGGCCCATGTTATATAATCTCATTCATATTAGGTTTTGAAATTACTCACATGTTTAGCGATGCCCTAGTGGCTCACCTACATGGTTCGTTAGGCCTGGAATGAGTTTTATATGTTTATCTTCGCGTAAATTCGATTAAGGTTCTAGTGAGTTGTTGTTGGTCGACACCTATTAGGTGTTTGATCGTAGCCTATAGTTATAATTAGAGTTTCTTTGAGGGAGAGCGGGGTTTTGTGTATAGATCTATACGGGGATGACACCCCACACCTAAGTTGTTTGCTACAATTAGACTACATCGGTCTAGGGTGACTATAGCCTTATTGTATTTTTCAGTCAGCGTTCACAAATTCCAAGACAGGCGAAATTGTCATTATTTAGTATGGTTATGACAGCTCACTTAGAGGAATTAACGTTATGAAGTTTGCGGAAGACTATTTTCTTTTATGTTGGATTACTCGGAAACTTACTCACACTGGTACTCAACCTCGGTGTTGGTACGGCAGCATTATCTATTCTTCTTTTCCAGGCAACAACGGGTTGTCTGGAGGAATTCTATTTACATTTTCTTCTATCACTTTTGGCATTCTATTAAACTATAATACACATGCATTAATACAAGATCGGACATAAACATACCAAACTATTTTAAGAAAATATAGGATTTTCTTGTGATTACAAAGTTATACAAATCATTTTCTCAAATATACTTATGAATTCATCAACATTATATATGTTGACGTTTTCAAAATAACTTGTATTCTCTGGGACTCCTTAAGCAGAAGAATCAACAAGAATATAGGATTTTGTTTTGTGTACTGTTAAACATCATACATTAAATGTTTTGGTCATGTTATTTAAAAGATTGTACTTGATGTAAACAATGGCAGTTGTTACATTTATGTTCACTATAATGATATTTCAAGATGAAGTCACGCACAAGCCCCCAAATGTTTCCTCCTTCGGGTTCGGGGGTGTTACAGATTGGTATCAGATCGAGGTTTATAGTGAACTGGCATATCTAATCATACAAGATATGTAACTATAAATATAATGGGACTCAACTACTCTGAACATAATAATAACACATACTTATGTGTGCATTTTAGAGTAATAACACAAAAAGAACAGTAAAAGTCTTTGGAGGATTTGAACATCGCTATTAAACCTGGGCAGTTGTGTAGTCGTATTAGGGGTGAATGTAGCCTGATCAACTACATTTATTCAAAATACGACCAACATGTGTTCGGGAGTAATTGTGATGGACAATGAATCAAAAACTTACCATTTAATTATCCAAAGAGCTTATAGAACCAAACCTAAACAAAATGAAAATACTATAGGAGTATTTGGTGTGCTATTTGTTTCTAGTATTTATACTCCCTTCGTGTAATACACTATAGACGGGTGTCATTAGCCAGGAAAACCCTATCTCCGTAGTCAGGGAGAAGCAAGGTGGATCGACCCAGAGGAAGACCCAGAAGGAGACTCAGAGGAAGAACCAGAGGAGGAACATGAAGTAGAACTTGCAGATGGACCCACCGAGTCAGTAGTGGACCTCGAAGAGGAAGAGCTCGAGGGCAATGACGATGATGCCTCGGATGCAGAATCCGATGTCATCAATCCTCCATGCATGGCCAGAGTGCTGACTTATCGTATGGGCCCCGGTGGCCTCACGCCTCATAGGCAATCGATATTGGGGATAGATTCACCAGAAGGGGATACGGCCACCTTACGGTATGACCCGAGATCTTTTCGATCTTAGTCATCGAGGACCAGCTGACCGGGCCTTCCAGTTATGGTTCGGCGCACCCGAGACGTTGGCAACCAAGCTCACGACACCCCAAATCAAACAGACCAAATGCAGTTGTTGTTGAGAGAGATGAGAGACAAACACAGGAAGTGAACGGAGACTCCCGAGCAAGGCAGTTAGTTTGGGAGGTACGACTACGAGATACCGAGCGGCAAGTAGCTCGTCCCCGAGGTGCATCCACTTCATGAGAACCACCACCAGACACTTTCCGCCACGATTAGGATCAGCTTCCCCCCCCCTACTATCTGTTATGACTCTCTTTCATGTACTAAGACAGTACTTACCAATGAAAACAATTATGTGCTATCTTTATTTCATGTTATTGCATAAATTCAATTATATGCACAACCGAACCCTCGAAACCGCTAGATACTTAAGGATCTCAAAAACAAAACAACCCATATACTCTAAGGATAGACGTAACGATCGTGCCAAATGTGCGATTACCTACTACCGTAAATACATCATAGGGATGTACATGGAAACAATGAGAATCATACGACAAGAAACGAAATTTATAGAGTACAACCAGGAATGACGATCATTACTTACGATCTGGCTTATCAACATGCAGCAGGAAAATGTCATTCCACAGAAATAACAAGCACACCCGCAAGAGACCACTCCTGCAGATGGACTCTGCTACATTCCAAGCTGGTGTAATAGCAACAGTAACCGCTGCTACGGCACAACTGAACGCAAACAACACCATTAGATGTGGAAATAACATCGACAACTCCATCCATAGGAACGAGCATGAAAAACAACAAGTGACAGCTTATCAAGGCACTCCAAACCCCAAGCTTAAAAGCAGGAAGCGAAAGTATGGAAGTAAGAGAAAGGGATAGCCAACTCAAGGGTTCTCGAAGAAGCAACATGTTCTTGGTGTCCTCGCTACCATGAAACCTACTACATCAACACCAGTGACATCATATGTTAGAAGCCTTCCAAAATGCAACCAGTGCAATTTTCATCATAAGGGAGCCTGCCCGGAGCCGTATTGTAATAGATGCAACCGAAAGAGTCACACCACCAAATACTGTAGAGCATATCCACTACAGAATCAGTAGCCAAACAACAACAGCAACAATCGCAACAAACTTAACAACAACATCAACGTTGGGGCCAGTCACACCTGCTATGGGTGTGGAGGAACTGACCATTTCCGACGCAATTTCCCCAAGGCTAACAATCAAGGGGCAGGAGGATCAAGAAGGGTCCTAACCCTAGGTCAAGGTGAAGTAATTCAAGACCCAACGGTTGATACAGGTACGTTCCCACTTAACACATCTTTCTCTTGCATCTCACCCGACAGTGGAGATGAGCGAAGCTTCGTTAGTAACAAATTCGGGCACTTACTAAAACAACAAACCTAGAAGCTAAACGAAGCCTTCACAGTGGAGATGGCTAATGGGACAAACCAAATCAACCAAAGATATTTATCTAGGGTGCACCATAACACTAAACAACCATTCATTTCAAAAAGATTTGATGCCAGTATATATTAGGAGTTTTGATGTGATAATCGGCATAGTCGGGTTAAGCCCCCACCATATTGATATTATGTGTCGCGAGAAGGCCATTTGCCTTCACCTCCCCAATCATGAAACTCTAATAATCTATGGCGATAAACCTGGCGCCAATCCTCGTCTTATCTTGTGCATCAAGGCATAAAAGTGCCCCTACAAGAAGAACTATGCTTTCCTCGCTCATGTTGTGGACAAGACCAAGGAAGAAGTAAGCATACAAGGTATTCCAGTAGCATGCGATTTTCAAGATGTATTTTTCGAAGAACTTCTGGGAATACCCCAGAGAGACAGGTCAAATTTCGAATCGACCTCATACCTGGAACCACATCAATTGCCAATTCACCCTATAGGTTAGCACCGGCCGAAATTCAGAATTTATCCAGTCAAACTAAGAGAATGGTTGAGCAAAGGATTCATCAAACCAAGCTTCTCACCCTAGGGAACTCCGGTCTCGTTCATCAAAAAAAACGGATCCTTCAGAATGTGCATTGATTTTAGAGAATTGAATAAGCTCACTATCAAAAACCGACACCCACCCCTCGGGTTGACGACCTATTTAGCCAGCTCCAAGTAGCTAGTTATTTCTCTAAAATAGATCTAAGAACCGGTTATCATCAACTTCGAGTCCGAGAAGAGGACATTCCAAAACTGCTTTCCGAACTCGATACCGTCATTATGAATTCGTTGTTATGCACTTTTAGTCTGACGAATGCCCCCACGGTATTCATGGACCCTACGAACCGCCCAACCATTCCTAGTCAGCCTTTTCATTATTTTCATCAATAACATACTCGTCTGCTCATGAAACAAGAACAAAACACTATCAACACCTACGGTCGGCCTTAGAAAGCATCAAAGCCAGATAATATCGCGGAGGAAGCTTTGCGTGGACCAAGATAATGGAATTACTTCAAGATTTTGACAGTCACTTCAGAAGGCGATGGGAATACAGCTAGACATGAGCATTGCTTACCACCCTCAAACCAATAGCCAAAGTGAACGAACCATTCAACCACTCGAAGTCATGCTCCAAGTCTGGGTGTTTGAATTCAACAAGTCATGGGATACCCAGTTGCCCTTGATAGAATTCTCATACAATAACGACTATCGCATGAGCATCAAGGTTACCCCTTTCGAGGCTCTTTATCGTCATAAATGCAGATCACTTGCCAGTACTCTCATGGGACCAGAAACCATTCGCGAAACGACAGAGAAGATAATCCAAATTGAAACTTGACTTCAAGCATCCCGAGACAGACAAAAGAGTTATGCTGACAAATGACGAAAACCTCTACAATTCCAAGTCGGAGGCTGGGTTCTATTGAAAGTCTTCCCTAGAAAGGAATGATTCTCTTTAGGGAACGGTAAAATTGAACCCGCAATACATTGGACCGTTCGAGATTCTTGCCTGGATTGGTCCAATGGCTTATAGGTTGCAGCTGCTTGTAGAGCTCAGGAACGTACAACCTGTGTTCCACGTTTCAAATTTGAAAAAGTGTTTATTTGATGAAACTCTCGTCATACCTTTAAAAGAAATCGGAGTAAACGAGAATCTCCTGTTCACCGAAGACTCAGTCGAAATCATGGATAAAGAAGTGAAGAGTGCGAATTAGAGTCGCATTCCAATTATGAAGGTTTGATGGAACGCCAAGCGTGGAACGAAATTCACATGGGAACGCAAGGATCGGATGAAGCATAAGTGCCCTCACCTACTCTCTCATTCATAAACCTACCTTTCGAAAGAATTTCGGGACGAAATTCCCTCTAACGGGGGGATGATGTCACAACTCGCGTTTTTGCTAGGAAATTCTACTCTCATGCAATCATTCACCTAGTGTAATAACTTGTACTCTGAGAGAATATCATACTCTATGCTCATTCAAATACATCTCATATGTTCAAATAAGTGTTGAAAACCCTAAGAATCCCGGTTTAAGCCCATATTGGACTAGGATTTCCTTATTGGGCTTAATAGACCAATAAGCATTCAATTCAATTATTTTGGGCTTAGAAACCCTACTTGGATTCTAAATGGACCCAATTTACCAATCTATAGCATTTTGGACCATTTGGGCCTAGAATGATTCATTCTAACCCTAATGGGCCTTATTGGGCCATAACTAATTAAATTAACCCAAAGAGGCTATAAATCCATTCTTTTATGTTAAACTGGGGCGTAAATACACTTAAGTGCCCAATGGGCCGAAACTTATTTATTGGGCTTCACAAAATCGAGCAAAGCCAAGAGTGGGCCAAACTAATTCAATTTCATCCATCTTAAGCCCAATTCTCGGCCCAATGAGGAAAAGAAAAGAAAAATAAAGGGAAATTAGAGGAATTATGAGAGCTTGCCACCTCTTTATTGCATGGAGGATCTCCATGCACATCACCTCACTCCCTCTCTCCTCTCTTCTTCTTCTTCTCAGCCAGAACACCTCACACCACCCTCATTCTCTCAAAAATCTTTCAAGAAAACTCTCTCAAAACATTCAAGAACATCCTCCTTCATTCCATCCATATTTTCGAGATCTCTAGGTGTTTCAAGAAGATCTTCACTAAAGATCATCAATCTTGGGTAAGCCATCACACATTCAAGCTAAACAACTTCATTTTTGTGTTAGAACACTCCTTCTAAACACTTGTTTGTGATCATACTCTTAGAAACCTTCTAAACTCAAAAACCACACAAGGAAAGCTTGCTAAGGCCGAAAACAACATCATCTTCTCATATCCCTTCATCAAAACCGATCCATCACCCCAAGGTGAGTTCATACCCCCTATTTTCGATTTTTGCTTGGTTTTGGGTAGGGGTGTGTATGGGGCGGTTTGGTTCGGTTATTGGTCAAAACTGAACCATAACCATTATGATTGGTTAATGCATTTGGTAGCCATTAGGTATGGTTAATATTGGTTATGGTTAATGGTTTTTTCGGTTAACAATTTTGGTTAATGGTTAATATTGGTTAACCATAATGTTCAAAATAATATAAATGGTGAAAATATATTGACATAAAAATTGAAAAGAGAATAAAAAACAGTCATTGGCGCGAATGTTTGTAACCTAGCTTATAGTAATAGAATAAAATGTGTACCTTCGATATTCAGAGTGAGGTAACACATAGTCACATTCAAAATCAAAAAAATTCAATAAAAATATAAAACATTAAACAAAATTGACATTAATAATTTAATATATTGATAATCGATATTAACATTAAAATAAATGCAAACATTCATACACGTTCAATGCGGTTAAATCAAAAAATACAAAATAAAAAAGGCAAACATTCATATTATGTGTTCCAGTTACTCATATACATTCAATGTGATTAAGTAAAAAACAGTAAATAAAAAAATCCAAAAAATTATATATATATATATATATATATATATATATATATATATATATATATATATATATATATATATATAATATATATAAGAAAGTCAAGAAGAACCAAAAACTTAACTTACCTAGAATTCTTGATTATAAAGTGAAAAAATCATTCGAACATGAATATCAAGTAAAAATAATATTCAATTAGGATTAACGTTGTGAGAAGCCTCCGATTAGGATTATGAGTGTGAAGATTAAACTAATTGTGAATAATGTTTACAAATTGTAGAATTAGTTGATTAGGAATTGCAACATTAATCAATAATCTAACTCAATGCATGATTGGAAGACTGTGTGTGTCTTCGCTGATCAACCTTTGATGGTTTGATTGTTCGCTCATCTCCTGATAAATGAGGATTAATGAATTATATTTTGAAAATTTAATGGGTCTTAAATAAGTTTAACTATATTATTTTATATATAATCTATAATTTTTATATATTAAAATATAAAGTTAGCGGTTCGAATAATAATAGTTCGGTTAAGCTATAAAACCATAACCGAACCGCTAGTTATCGGTTAACAAAAATTAGAAACCGAACCAACGGTTTTTAAAATGGTTCGATTATTATGGTTCGGTTATATCTGTTAATTTGGTTTTGGTTCGGTTTTTCAGTTATTACGCTCACCCCTAGTTTTGGGGAGAATACAAGTTGCTTTATGTAGATCTATGTGTATCTGCATGAATATGTGTGTTTTTCATGACTTATTTGTTGATTATGTGTTATTTACTTCATAAATCTACAAATATGTTAAGAATATTAAGTTTATCACTTGGATCTACATGAAAACCTTGAGAAATGTATGTGTTATCACATATAATACATGTAAACTTGTAGATCTTGAATTTATAGATTTAAAATAGCAAAAAGGAGTGCCGTGTTCAAATATCTATAAACTAAACTCAAAATTCAGCACTTGATAGAAACGTTTTGGTCCAATCTCGAGCTGTTTTGACCTCCTTAGTGATAATATTTTTCAAAATTGTTTTACATACAAAGAGTTCAGGTTTATACCTTTAAAATGACTACTCTCACGTTTTCATACGATTTGGCAAATTTTACAAAACGGCCTATCAGATTTGAAATAATTTCGGACCAGTCTGTGAAGGTGAGTAATTCCACACTTGTTAGAGGCCATTAAAACTTTTGCGAAAAATTGTGAACAAAGAACACAAAATTTCCAAACTTTCAGAATTTACAGATCCAAATTTCGAGTTACGATGATTTTTCTACAAATTTTCCAACAACTAGGTCAGAAAAGCCAAAAACCAGAAAAAATGTGTATTTTCACAAAAATCAAGCCAAAATGATATTTTTGACAAAAATGGGTTTAAAATGTTATTTTTACCACAAACTAGTCATAAACACAAGTTTTGAACAAAATGGGGACTAAAGTGTTATTTTTATAAAAATTTGGCCTTAATTGTAAATTTTTGGTTTAATGGGCCAAGAACGTCATTTTTACAAAAAGTGGGCCTTTTATGCTATTTTAGTGAATACTTAAACCAAACCAACAATAAACTAACAAACGGATTAATTTTGATCATTTTTAGGTTATTAGGTCTTAGTGGCCCATTTATATGTTTGATAGGTTTTGTATACTATTTGCGTGCTATTTGTGCCTATAAATACATTACATGTGAAATGGGCCTTAGTTGTCCTTTTACATATATTTTGGGCCCGTGTTATATAATCTCATTCATATTAGGTTTTGAAATGACTCACATGTTTAGCGATGCCCTAATGGCTCACTTATATGGGTTGTTAGGCCTGGAATGAGTTTTATATGTTTATCTTTGCGTAAATTCGATTAAGGATCTAGTAAGTTGTTGTCGATCGACACCTATTAAGTGTTTGATCGTAGTCTGTTGTTATAATCAGAGTCTCTTTGATGGAGAGCGGGATTTTGTGTATAGATCTATACGGGGATGACACCCCACACTGAGTTGTTCGCTATAGTTAGAATACATCGGTCTAGGGTGACTATAACCTTATTCTATTTTTCAGTCAGCGTTCACAAACGCCAAGACAGGATAAATTGTCATTATTTAGTATGGTTATGATGGCTCACTTAGAGGAATTAACATTATGAAGTTTGCGGAAGACTATTTTCTTTTATGTTGGATTACTAGGAAACTTACTCACACTGGTCAACCTCGGTGTTGGTACGACAACATTATCTATTCTTCTTTTCCGGGAAACATCGGGTTGTCTGGGGGCATTCTATTTACATTTTCTTCTATCTCTTTTGTCATTCTATTAAACAATAACACACATGCATTAATACAAGATCAGACATAAGCATACTAAACTATTTTAAGAAAATATAGGATTTTCTTGTGATTACAAAGTTATACAAATCATTTTCTCAAATATACTTATGAACTCACCAACATTATATATGCTAAAATTTTCAAAATAACTTGTATTCTCAGGGTCTCGTTAAGCAGAAGAATCAACAAGAATATGGGATTTTGTTTTGTGTACTGTTAAACATCATACATTAAATGTTTTGGTCATGTTATTTAAAAGATTGTATTTGATGTAAACATTGATAGTTGTATTATATTATGCATGTTAATGATGATGTTATGTTTCATTTATATTCACTGTAATGATATTCCAAGATGAAGTCACGCACAAGCCCTCGGACATTTCTGCCGTCTGGTTTGGGGGTGTGACAATAATTACATGGACCATTGTGTTGTATGTTTAACTTTTGGTGTTTTACTTAAACAATGGAGTTTATCATATAGATCTTCATAAAAATAATGAGATAAGGTTGTTAACAAATATATTGTTTGAAAACAGTAGACATGGGGCTATCCACTCCAAAAATAACATAAACAAGTCTTGTGTGCAAACATGTATAACATAAACTAAATTTCCAGCCTTCCACCGAAATGTTATATGTCATTCACAAATTGTTTTGACCAACTTAAATGTAATATTTTTGAAAACTGTTTTACATGTAAAAAATTTCAGGTTTATACCTTTCAAATGACTACTCTCACGCATTCATACGATTTTTCTACAAGTTTTGGCCATTTTTACAAAACTGCCTATCATTTTAAGGATAATATCGGACCAGTTTGTGAAGATTAACAATTTCACATTTGTTTGAGACCATTAAAAATTATGCTAAAAATTGTGAACAAAGGAGACTAAATTTCCAAACTCACAGACTTTACGGATCCAAATTTCGACTTACGAAGATTTTTCTATAATTTTTCTAAAAACAAGGATAGAAAAGCCAAATGCCAGAAAATTGTTTTAACTTATGAAAAGTGCTTATTGTTTAGATGGAAGTTTTAAAGGTCATAACCTTTTGAAAATACCTGGACATGGTAATTCCATGTACTATTATACTTGATTATATAAATACTTTCAATTACACTAGATACACTTAAGTCGTCTTACAAGAAAGAGAAGTCATAGTTTACATAAATCTGTTAAGGCTCTTCTGAGACTCTCTTTCAGTCGTACCTACCTAGCGTACGCGGTGAGTCCCATTAGTTATAACTAGAGTCTCTTGGAGGGAGAACGAGAGTTTGTGTATAGATCTATACGGGGTTGACATCCCACACCTGAGTTGTTCGCTACAGCTAGACTATGCCAGTCTAGGGTGACAAATATGTTACCGAAACTGACGCCTAAAGAACGTCATGACAGGCATATCAGTCGTATCAAACATGGTTATAGCGACTCACATAGGGATTAAAAATATGATTTTGGTTTACGGGAAGCTTTACTTCGTTAGTTTAGTAAAAGAAATGAAACTATATATGTAAATGTCGGTACACTATTCATTTTCATCATGGTCTTAGGACTTAAGACTATAATTCGCTATTAAGAAAATATTGAATTTTCTGGACACATTCATTTTTACTCTACAAGGAAAAGACACATAGAGAGTAACAACATTATTTGGATTTACAAAGGATTTACACTCTACTAGTTTTTACAAATACCATACTCTGTTTTGTATACTTTGTAAACTAATTTCACCACTCGGGTCTTAGGGTTTTAAGACCACAACACCTTTCTATACAGAAAATATAGGATTTTCTGGGGATACACTCTTTTCAAATATAAACAAAGGATAATAAATGACATGCATGCAATTATACACGGTTTTGGAACGAAACTCACAAACTATTTTTTTTATAAAAAAATATTGGATTTTCTAGAGCCTTACAACTTATTATAAGAGACGATATTACAAGGTTCTGGCAAGCAAAACAACCGCCCTCAAGGTCAAGAGCACGCAAATTTCCAACTCACAACAACAACTGGAAGCTCTTCGATCTGAAAGGGAGGTGATCAAAACTTGTGTTTCGGATGTCCACACAGCATTATCCAACATCCTGGAAGCACATGATCCGATTCTAAACCATTCGGTGAGGCGAACCCTTGCTGAAAAGCTCTCTCCGGCCATGGACCTTCTCAGCAAAATCGAAGGCCTTCCGAGTTTCGTGTCCATTCCGAAACAAGGGGGAGATGAGAAGAAAGATGGATCGAAACCACCTCCTTCCTCCAAAGCTACTCACACAACCGAACCACCTCCGACTGGTCATGCTTCAGGTTCGGGTGTGAAGAACAAAGGCAAAAACATAGCTGAGGAAGAAGATGAAGATGAAGACAGGGAGACCATTGCTGACATGTTAAAACGAAAGAACAGTCGCAATGCTGATGATGATGCCAGTCGTGTGGCGCGAGAGGCTGAAGAAGCCGAACGCAAGCAAAAGGAAGCCCACGATCTCCTTGAGAGCAGGAAGACTCTCTTCCTTGCCTGGACCAGGGAGCGCTTGATTAAAGAGGCCATAGAAACTCCCAGCATATTATGGCTCGAGCTGGTTATCTCGTTCGACTGCAATAATACTGTCGACTCGCAGTTCGATATGTCGCTGACTCGAAAGGCGTTTATCTTCCATGCCTTCTCTAACATCTTTGAAGTCCCTCATCCGAACGCTGAGCTTGACAGGGAGCTCATTGACTTCTATCTGGCGGCTGCTCGTCCTCAATACCTTACTTGGAGCGCCCAGAACATTGTGAACGTTCGGGTACTGAAGCCTTACACCGAAGGGAGGTTCACAAACGTTCGGTTCAAGCTCATTCGAGGATCTGCAAGAACTGCTCATCTTATCTCCTTGGCAGATCTACCGAATTTAAATCCTCATGATTGGATTGTCCTGTATAATATCCTTTTGACTAATGAAGCCGAATATGGTCCCATTATAGACCATATCAAAAGGATGTTAGCCTGCTACATCATGGAGGTTGCCCTAATGGATCAGGAGGTCGCCACAGTCTTCAAGAAGAAACCGAAGATAGCTCCTGTGGGATCGGCCAGTGATCTCAACCAAATGCAAATGGGCAAGATCGACCCGAGACGCAACTCGGTTATGTTCACTAGAGCAGAAGGACAGAAATGTCTCTTTGCTTTAGCTGACAAACACCTTTACACCACAGCTTGTTTGGAGCATGTGTTATCGATCATCAAACGGTGTAAAGAGAATTCGGCTGATGATGTCAAGTATTTTGATGACATGATCCAATGGTACATCCGGTTTAGACAGACAATACTCTCGCTCACCAAATGTCTGTTTAACACCGTGAAGAAGAAGGTACCTGCTTCAGCTGCTGGCCCAAGTAACAAGTGAAGGTCTCGCTCCAAATTGACGCAAAGGGGGAGATTGTTGGGCTGAAAATTATTTTGATGATTGCGTCTTTTGGGCTCGATAGTTTAGTTATTTTGTATTCCGGTTTGGGCCTGTCCAACTGAGAGCCTTTTATGTTTAATATATAAGTATATGCTTGCATGCATATTAGGTTAAGGTTTTTAGCGATTATTCTAGAGCTTAACGATAGCATTAAAGGTTTCTTTAATCGTTCTTGTAACCTACCAATCCTCTACAGTTGATGTTCTTAATCGAGCTCTTCTGAGGATTTTGTTTAATCATTCGACTCGTTTGATTCAACCTTGTCTTGTTCTTATTATTGTGTTCTTACAGTTTTATATTTACATACTTGTTCAAGATCTAATCGATCTTCATAGATTAAAGGTTTTTAATCTCATCAATTGGTATCAGAGCAGGAGGCTGTGTAATCAATACACATCTTTTCTGTGAAAAGGTTTCAATTAGGGTTTTTCCGCAATTATTAATATTTATTGAGCCGTCATCTCATTATTGACGTATCTTGATATTTATTGTTTTGCCCTAATCTGCTTTATTACAAGTCTGATCTTTGAACAGGTTTTTTCGATCATAATGGACGAGTCGCAATCAAACCCTATTAATATTTCCAACAACATTGGTTCGACGACAAAGATTCCAATCCTATATACCCATGACTATGAAGTATGGGCGCATCACTTCGAAGACTACGTGATTGGATCTGAGGATAATGGATACCTCATATGGGAAGCTATCGTTAATGGACCGTTTTCTCATTCTGCAACGTCCAGGACTATTAAGACACAAAAGGAGTACAATGATCTGCTAAAGGATGTGAAGGATATTGCTCAAGATGAAAAAGACAAATTCCAGTGCAATATCAAGGCGTTAAGGTTGATCAGATTCGCCCTTCAGTCCGACACATTCAGGTTGGTCAGCTCATGCACGACGGAAAAGGAAGTTTGGGATAGACTTCGCGAACTGTATTCTACAGACGAGGATCTTGAACATTCTATCCAAACCTTGCTCTTATCTGAGTTTGGAGAATTCAGGCAAGGAGCCGAAGAAACGGTGACCCAGACGTTCGATCGCTTTAATCATCTTCTCAGCAAGATGATCAAACATGACATTGAAAGGAAGCTTATCGAGCAGAAGGTTACTTTCTTAAATGGTCTGAGGTCTGAATGGAGAGCAGTGGTTTCTACAGTCAAAGCCCATGAGCAGTTTAAATTATACTCTTTGGCGAAACTAGTGGGTATTCTCAAATCCCAAGAGAAGATTGTGCTGCAGGAGAAGAACGTTGTTTCAAGCCTTGGTTCATTGGCCCTCCTATCAAAGAGTAAAGTTGTGATGGAGGAAGAAGACCTTAACTTGGAGGAGTATGACCTCACGTCTGAGGATTATGCTATGATGTTGTCTAACCCTAAGAGGTTCATAAAGAAGAGATTCCCCAGCAATAAAAACCGAAACTGGCAGGGGAGTTACAGCTCAGAAAAGGTGAACAATGAACCGAAGGTTGAGGAGCCCAAGAAGGAACCAATGGTGGATGGCGATTCCGGAGTAAGCTGTTACTACTGTGGTGGGAAAAACCACTATGCTAAGGATTGTGTCCTTAAGAAGATGGCTGAAAAGGATGATGGAAAGGATGAGGAAGCTGTGTTGCAGAAGAGGCTGGATGAGTTGAGAAAGAAGAAGTCTACCGCTAACCCTTCTATTAATGCTCTTATTGTGCAGGGTTCGGTTAATGATGATGAGTTCGGTAGCACGGAAGTTTGGTCTACCGACTCAGAAGACGATGAAGTGAGGAAGCCTACCCATGGAAAGGCTTATGTGGCAAAGGAGGAGAGCAGTGGAGGAAGATGCTTCATGGTGACTGACGTGTCTCAGATGAGGGGATACAACACCGATAGTGGAAGCAAAGAACCGAAGGTGTAGGAGGACATGTGCTTTACGGCCAAACCACTCAGCCAGCAGTTCAATGAGCTCGATGAACTGATAAAGAAGGTACAATCGGTTTTCATTTCATCTAAAGTACCACCATCCTCATATGAGAAAGAACTAAAAAATGTTAATACAAGAATTTCTCATCTAGATAGTAGCTTAACTCAAACTCAAGTCACCAATTCTAACCTAACTGATCAATTAAGCAGGGTGGCGTCGAAGAGTGAGGAGCGGCGAATGTGGATCGAGTTGAAGGAGTCTGAATTAGTTAAAGTTAAAGACGAAAACATTTATTTGCAAAGAGATAATTTAAAATTGTTAAAACAGCGGAATGTTTTTTGTTTAATTGCAAAACGTCTATATTCTAATATTACTCAGCTTCACCTGGACTGTGAAATAGGCCAAAAGATCCATCGCATGATTTTGCCCTTCCTTGAGTTTAAGGAGGATGAAATCGATGCCGAAGCCTACAATTGTGAGAGTGTGATATCATCTGATGATGTCAATCCGACCTACATGTATGGACTGGACAAAATTGAGTCCTTCATTAAATCCAAGGACCACAAGGACATGCTCAAAAATCTTTTGGATGAAAATGATAGACTTAAACTGAGAACCGAAACCATACAAAAATTTGACTCGTTAAACGCCAACGTAAGCTCAGAAAACAAAATTGATGTTGAAAATGCATCTGAGCTTAACGAGGACGACAACATGAGTGAAATTTCTGTAGAGGACACGGTTGACTGCTCAGAATTTGTTAAAAGCGAACCTGAAAACCACAAGTTTCTTATTTCTGAAAATTCAGTGGAGTTCGCTCGATTGTCCCAACAAAAGTCCCCGATCTTAGCAGAGAAAGCAGTTGTGTATCAGAAGGTCAGGACCACTCTGAATCAAGTATACAAGGTGACTGGAGTAACCGAACATCAAACGGCTGAACTCACAGCTATTGTAAACGAAGACAATGCTGATGGCTGTGATGAGTACTTCTGGTCTGCTCCAATAGATAATGCAAACGAAACTGTTGGCTTATCTGAAAGAACCTCCTGGATGAGTAAAGGTAGATACATACCTGAACCTTTGAATAAACCGGATAATTTCGACGAGCCTAGCACTAGTGGTACGAAAGACATTCCTCAGGAGGATGCAAGTTCGGTAAAAGAAGACGTTCCCTTTACTCCCTCAGCTCAAAGTGAAACTCCTTCAGACATTCCCTCTACTCCCTCAGCTCAAAGTAAAACTCCTTCAGTTCAAAAGGAACCAGCCAAGGAGAAACCGAAAACGAAAGCTAATGTTCATCATCAACCAAAGCAGATGAGGAATAAGAAGAGAGAGAGGAACCAAAGATACAGGAAGAATCTTTCTGAAAGGAGACAATTCTGGCAATCCCAGAATGCATACTTCTCACATCAAGACAAGAATCTGAAGTATGAAAACAATCCTGTCGAAAAGTCTGAAAGTCACAATAACCGAAAGCCAAGGTTCGGTTCACAAGAAAATGACTTCAACCGAAACCAAAGGTTCGGTTCAAAGGACAATTCCAACCGAAAGCAAAGGTTCAATTCTGAAGTCAAAAGAGGACAAAACTCTAAGGTATGTCCCTCCAGTGATCAAAAGCAAAAGGGTCATCTAGTGTCTCCAACCAGGAAGTCTTCTCAATCCAAACCCACTCATTCTAATTCTTCTAGTTCTTCTAATTCTTCTACTTCCACCAATTCATCTCCATCTTGCTCTAAAGCTAATTATGTTCGTTCTCAAAAATCTCATTCATCAGCTGAACAAAAGGGCAAACAGAAGGTTAATGAATCCAAACCAGAGTCCAAACCGAACGCACCCAATCCTAATAAGATAAAAGTTTTTACCATTAAAAAGAAAGATGAAACAACTCTCATAAAACGAACATATCTAGTTGACATCTCTCTTACTGTTCTTGTTCCCATGAAAAGCTCACATGGACCCAAGAAACTTTGGGTTCCTAAATCTGCTTAATTTTTGCAGGTTATAAGTGACGAGCAGTTCGACGAAGAATGGTACATCGATAGTGGCTGCTCACGTCACATGACAGGGAGGAAAGAGGAGCTCAGGGAATACATATCTCTTGTAAATGGTGGCAACGTCAAGTTTGGAAATAATTCTTTTGGCACCATAAAGGGATACGGGATGATAACAAATGGGGACTTTACTATAAGGAAGGTGGCTTATGTGGAAGGACTCCAACACAACCTCATCAGTGTATCTCAGCTTGTTGGAGGTACAGGTCTAAAAGTCTCATTCGATGATGAAGGTTCTGAAATTATTGAGAAAAAGACAAAGAAGGTGATTATCAAGTCGGAGCGAAAAGGGGAAATGTTTCCTCTAAACCTTAAACCCATCAAAGGAAACCCAGCTATATGCCTTTTATCAAAAGCTCAATCCGACGAAAGCTGGTTGTGGCACCGAAGACTCTCTCATCTCAACTTTAAAGGTATCAACCGACTTGTCACTGGAGGTCATGTTAGGGGTCTTTGATTGCTCAAGTTCAACAGAGATCATTTGTGTGCTGCATGCGAAATGGGGAAGCAGAGTCGTCAAAGTCACCCATCTGTAATTAACACAAAAGTTGTTGAACCACTCGAATTACTTCATATCGATTTGTGTGGTCCTTCATCTATCGAAAGCATCGGTGGTAGCAAGTATATTCTTGTTATTGTTGATGACTTTTCACGATTTACATGGGTGTTCTTTCTAAAGCTCAAATCTGAGGCGACTCAAAAGCTAAAAGTCTTTATCAAGCAAATTGAAGTACAGCTCAAGAAGGTTGTTCGCAACATCAGGAGCGACAATGGTCTTGAATTCAAGAACAGGGAGTTTGAAGAGTTTCTTGCAGAAAAGGGGATTAGTCACAACTTCTCAGCTCCCTACACACCACAACAGAACGGAATTGTCGAAAGACGAAACCGATCTTTGTGTGAAGCTGCCCGAACTATGCTAAGTTTCGCTTCCTTACCTCTTTATTTTTGGGCTGACGCTATTTCTGCTGCTTGTTTTACACAGAACAGGTCTTATCTCAACAAGCGATTCACGCTCACACCATACGAGATTCTCAATAACAGAAAGCCCAATGTGAAATTTTTCCACGTGTTCGGCTCACGGTGTTTCATCTTTAACTCTAAAGAACACCGCAACAAGTTCGATGTCAAAGCCGACGAGGGAATCTTTCTGGGTTACTCTCTCACATCCAAGGCATACAGGGTTCTAAACAAGCGTTCGAGAAGAATTGAAGAGATATACTATGTGACCTTTGACGATGGCTATGTCAAAAAGCTGCAGGCCAAAGAAGATATTGCTGGGGAAATCTTTCCTCAAACTGGCCAAGTCACAGTCTCGATCGCTAACCTATACGATAAATTTCTGGAGCTCTTTGACGAACCAGAGAAAGCTTCTCTCTCAGAAGCAGGAGCCGCAGACAACAAGGTTGACCACATGAAACAGATTGTCGAAGAAGCTGCAAGGAGAATGCATGAAGGTGGATCGACTACTGATGAACCTCTATCTAACAATGCTTTAGTCGAGGGGGAGCCAAGCTCAAATGACGAGGGGGAGCCAAGCTTACATGTCGAGGGGGAGCCAAGTTCTACAACTCCAACCGAAGGTGCTTCTCCAACCGAAGGTACCTCTCCAACCGAAGGTGCTTCAACGCCTGAAAGCTCAGCACCACAAGGAACCCCTGAACCTCAAAGTTCTCAAAGCTCATCAATCGAGGGGGAGCATGATGATATGACGCTTGATTATGATAGCCAATCTGAGCCAGAAGAAATGATCAATGCTGAACTAGACCCAACCTTTGATCCGAATTACCCTCCTCTTTCCAAATGGACCAGAGATCATCCTATCTCTCAAGTAGTTGGTGATGTATCTGAAAAGGTTCTGACCCGATCACAACTGAAGGCAAAGCAGACATCCTTATTTTCAAAGGTTGAGTTTTGTATGTTTAACTCATTCGTATCAAAAGTTGAACCGAAGACAGTTAACACTGCCCTCGATCATTCTGATTGGGTTCAAGCAATGCAAGACGAACTGAATGAATTTGAAAGGAACAAAGTCTGGCGCCTCATTCCAACTCCTCCAGATGCTTCGGTTGTTGGTCTCAAATGGGTTTTTAGGAACAAAATGGACAAGGAAGGTAATGTAATAAGGAACAAGGCTCGTTTGGTAGTAAAGGGATACTCCCAGGAGGAAGGGATAGACTATGAAGAGACTTTCGCTCTAGTAGCTAGGCTAGAATCTGTTAGAATATTTCTGGCTTATGCTGCTCACAAAAACTTTGAAGTTTTCCAAATGGACGTCAAGTGTGCATTTCTCAATGGAGAACTCGAAGAAACTGTGTATGTGGAGCAACCTCCAGGGTTCGTGAACGAAAAGTATCCAAATCATTGCTATATTCTGGATAAAGCTGTGTACGGTCTCAAATAAGCTCCGAGAGCCTGGTATGAAACGCTTACTAAATTTTTAAAGATGTCTAAATTCAAACAAGGTTCGGTTGACCCAACCTTCTTTCGCAAAAAGGAAGGTAACCACCTTATGATAGTTCAAATTTATGTCGATGACATCATCTTTGGCTCCACGAATCCCAGCTTAACAGCTGAATTCAGAAAGCTGATGGAGACTAAGTTTGAAATGAGCTAAATGGGTCCAATTAACTTTTTCCTTGGTTTAAATATAAGACAGGGACCCGAAGGCATCTTTATAAATCAGGAAGCTTACACGAAGACTCTCCTAGCAAAGTTTGGCATGATGGGAGACTCTAAAGTCAATGTCCCAATGGCATTCGGCACCAAACTTACTCCATCTCTTGACAAACCGGCTGTCGATATCACGCTCTATCGTCAAATGATAGGCTCACTAATGTATCTCACTGCTAGCAGGCCTGACATCATGTTTTCTGTGTGTTATTGTGCTAGGTTTCAGGAAAACCCACGCGAACCTCACATGCTTGCAGTGAAGAACATCTTACGCTATCTCAAGCGAACCACCTCCTTAGGTCTATGGTATCCATCCAACTCAGGCTTCTTGGTTCAAGCCTATTCTGATGCTGACCTTGGAGGATGTGGACTCGACAGAAAAAGCACAACTGGTGACTGTCAATTCCTTGACGGGAAGTTGGTCAACTGGCAATCCAAGAAACAAACGTGTGTGTCGTTGTCTACTGCCGAAGCGGAATACATTGCCGCTGCATCCTGCACATCACAAGTGATTTGGATCCAAAGTCAACTTCGAGACTATGGACTCAATATGAAGAAGATCCCTCTATATTGTGACTCTGAAAGTGCAATTAGGATCTGTCATAACCCAGTGCAACACTCTAAAACCAAACACATAGCACTGAGGTATCACTTCATCAAAGATCACGTGGAAGATGGAAACGTCGAAGTTCACTTCGTAAGAACCACTGATCAACTGGCTGACGTCTTTATCAAAGCTCTTCCTGAAGCATCATTCAATAAAATATTGCAAGGGCTAGGTATGATGGAATCAGAGTCAGTACCTCACACTACCTCTCAACCTCAAACGTAAGAAGCGAAACCAACCGAACGTTCGGGTTCGGTTGAATCATCTGACTCGCTCATCACTTCAAAGGTAGTTTTTCTTTGTTGTATATTTCTTGTACAAAATTGTGTTTCTTTGTGTTAAAAGTATTTTCCAATTGGATGTCTAAATTCCTTGGTTTCTCAAAATTTTCCAAAACTGAAACCTACCGAAGGTTCGGGTTCGGTTTTTCAAAATTTTCCTGAACCGAAACCAACCGAAGGTTCGGGTTCGGTTTTTCAAAATTTTCCTGAACCGAAACCAACCGAACGCTCGGGTTCGGTTTTTCAACTTTTTCCCAACCGAAACCAACCGAACGTTCGGGTTCGGTTTATCATATTTCTTCCTCTCTTACTTATTTTTTTCTTTTTCTTTTTATTTTCTTTTATTTTATATAAACATCTTAAAAACTCCAAAAAAAAATTTATTTTTTTGTATGATCATTCGTTTATGGAGGTATAATTGATGAATTACTTAAGTGTCCCTAGAAGCATGCTGCTGTATGTGTCCCAAGCCTCATAAGATTTTGAATAATAGCCTTCATGACCTGGTATACACAAACCTTGTCTTCCCAATAAGGCTAACACATTTATTCTAATCGTGAGCTACCTCACTCTCTTCTCACATGAGTTAAGAGTTTCCTGTTTGGTCCTTATTTTCGCAGCAGAGGTACTATGTTTTCTTACACCATCTCTATTACACTTCTCCATTACCTTCGTTTCATCAACGTAACCCTTGAGACTCTCAGACATTACCACTGAGGTTTATGGTTACACAACATCTGTGTTTATGATCTTAGTTTCGTGTCACTACGAGCTGAGTGAAACCCCAAATTCAACACCTAATGAATTGACGGTGAACAACTAATTTGCTCAAGTTTTCACCAAAGGATTGACGAATGTACCCTAATGAAATCTCAAATTTTCTTTTGTGTGATTCCTATGAAATTGTTAAACACCATAATATTTCTTCCCTTGGGATCCAGTTTTTATTTTTTTTGAGATTTTATAATTTTCCAAGCCAATTCAAAATAAAATCCTACCTACTTGTTCAACAGGCTACACCGGTCTCACAAGTACTTTGTTCACTTTCTTTCTTATATCAAGAATAGAATTGTTGAATCAAAGCGAAAGCCACCCTTATTTAGCCTAATTAAAAGAAGCCTTTCAACATTTATTAATAAGTGTTTGATCGTAATTCAACGGGAATCCACACTAACACTTTAAGGTCTCTCTTGACCTTGAAGGAAGAGATTCGTGCCCGGAATCATCAGTTTCGTGTCATTATTGACATCACAGAATATCCTTAAAAGAGTTTCCTTATTTCTTTTTCTTTTACACTCTTTGCACGAAAATCTTTGATTTTCCAAAATTCCGTTACTAATTATTTACAGGCTGTATTATTTCTTTGGTGGTTAATTATGGATGGTTAATTATGGAGCTGTGGTCTAAAACAATCCACGTGGGCATTTAATTCAAAGGAGCCATTTAAAAGGATAAGACGAAAGATTGCTGACTCGGCGGGAGTTAAATGGATTGAAATTCAAACGACGGTAAAAATTGGGTGCGTGTGAATTTGAAACGACCATGCTTTTACTGACATTGTGGACGCGTGTGCGAAATCCAAGCGTCATCACTCTGGCAATTAAAGGCGCGTGAGGAATTGAAACAATTTTCTCTCTGAAATGGCGCTTGTTGGGCGGCGTGATCCTAGGAATCTGACACTCTCTCTCCTACGTGATCATCGCACGCCTCAACTGTCATCCATCTGTCACTCAGGAAACCTTTTCGTATTTCCATAGAAGATTTGAACCGATTTCTCTCTCTCCTATGACCCACTATAAAAGGCCGTCTACACCACCTTTTACCTCTTTACTGCCTCAGAAATTTCCAAAGCACAAATACTCACAAACAGCTTCACTGTTCATCATCTTCTTCATACCTTCAACAATGGCTGAATCCTCTTCCGTCCATGCTACTTCACAGATCCTACCCATCCGTCCACAACAATGTCTGGTGATTGATCTCAACCCTCTGGCGTACGACTCCTACATGTCGCCGATTAGTGAGTGCTTGAAGTACTCCCAAATCGCCACTGCTCTCTCCAGGATTGAGTCTGTGCCCATGGTGGCCCTCTCGTAGGTTTATGCGACTGCTTATTATGACAAAGCAGTTGACCGGGTGTTCTTCGAGATTGCTGAACACAAGACATCCGTTTCTCGCCAGCGATTCTGCACAATGCTAGGGTTGGCTGTTGACCCATCAAGAATAAATCCGGAGACGATTCCGGTTGGGTATCTGCACAATATGTTTTACAACATGGGGTACACGGAGGTCCTCACCTCCGTCGCAAAATTCAAGAAGTCCTGCCTGCCGCCACAGTGGAACGGCATGTTCACAGTCCTCTTCAAGGGCTTGTCAGAACGGAGCTCAGGGTCCGACGATGCTAGTCGACTTTTCTTGTCGATCATGTATGCCGTCTACAACGGGGTTAACTTGGACTTTGGGTTGGTCCTATGGCAACAGCTCATCCAGAGCCTTTCTTCATCATCCCGACACTCTGAGGTGTCGTTGGCCCGGTTCTGGATTTTGATTACAAAGTGGGCGATGGACAAGTTCGACATTCCCATTGCTGCTGGTGCATCGATGTCTTCTGTTGGTACGTTTCATACCAAGAAGATCATCGTCTCGGATGCATCTAAATTCTCATTCATTGGATCCATTCTAGAGACAATGTATGGCGGTGTGCCCTCTGACAGCAGATTGATCCGGACGATCAAGGAGTTCAGGCCAACTGGTCCTAGGGAACTGACACCGGATATGCTCAGGTCTATTCACGATGCAGACAAACCGGTAAACAGGGGCAAAAAGGCTGACAAAGGGAAGCAAACGACCAAAGTTCCAAAGGGTCCTTCTCCCAAAAAGAGGAAACAGACAAAGGCTGCACAGTCCCCACAGCCGAAGAGGAGGAAGACACAACCGAAACGCAAGCTTGTTATTCCCTCTTCTTCATGTGATTCTGAGGGCGAGAGTTCGGGTTCTGACGGCTCTCAAGGAGGCGAAACCCCACAACGAGGCAATACACCACCTCGGTCACCTACCCCAGAAATGGAACTTCAAAATTCACCAGTTCCTTCACCTCCTCCAACCATTCCTACTTCCATTCCGACCATAATCCCCACTAACACTATTCCACCAACATCTTTCCCTATACCACCACCCATTTTCACAACAGTAACCGAAACCCCACCCGTAACCAAACCACCACAAACCGAAACCCATACAACCGAACCTACCCACACTCAACCACCACCCGAAACTACCCCACCCCATACTCACTCTCAACATACCCCAACCACAACACCCCCAGCTTCACCACCACCTCCATCTCCAGAAAATGCCTCTGATGGAGATAATTCTTACCTTGGCGGTGAGCACATGAACTTTGATTCGGTCTACTATAGTCCGTTTCAGGTTCAGAGTGATGAGGAGGATGATGCTCCAGTGACAAAGAAGCATCTTAAAGAGCTTAACGAGAAGGTTGATCTACTTCTTGCCTCCTCTTCCAACCAGCAGTCCTCTCTCTCTGAAGCTGCCCTTCAGAAAATCGTTGACGCCTTCTCCAGGGCTCAACATGATTCGGTAGCCTCAGCAACTGCTGCGATTGACGCCTCAACCAGAGCCTGTGAGGCTGCGACCGAAAAAGTCGATAAACTATTCTCCGACGCTTCTGTCCTGTTGAAATCGTTGCAGGAAAGCGCCGACGCCACCAAGACAACTTTGGAACCGATTGTTCAGCAATTGGCCAAGTTCGTCTCAACGGAGTTGACTTCGTTCGCTGCCCTTCGCCAAAACATAAGCGACGACAACTCGGCCCTTCTTGCCTCCATCGATGCGCGCCTCGCTAAGTTACAGGAGGATCTCGCAGCCGAGAATACATTGAAGGACGTTCTGGCAAGCAAAACAACCGCCCTCAAGGTCAAGAGCACGCAACTTTCCAACTCACAACAACAACTGGAAGCTCTTCGATCTGAAAGGGAGGTGATCAAAACTTGTGTTTCGGATGTCCACGCAGCATTATCCAACATCCTGGAAGCACATGATCCGATTCTAAACCATTCGGTGAGGCGAACCCTTGCTGAAAAGCTCTCTCCGGCCATGGACCTTCTCAGCAAAATCGAAGGCCTTCCGAGTTTCGTGTCCATTCTGAAACAAGGGGGAGATGAGAAGAAAGATGGATCGAAACCACCTCCTTCCTCCAAAGCTACTCACACAACCGAACCACCTCCGACTGGTCATGCTTCGGGTTCGGGTGTGAAGAACAAAGGCAAAAACATAGCTGAGGAAGAAGATGAAGATGAAGACAGGGAGACCATTGCTGACATGTTAAAACGAAAGAACAGTCGCAATGCTGATGATGATGCCAGTCGTGTAGCGCGAGAGGCTGAAGAAGCCGAACGCAAGCAAAAGGAAGCCCACGATCTCCTTGAGAGCAGGAAGACTCTCTTCCCTGCCTGGACCAGGGAGCGCTTGATTAAAGAGGCCATAGAAACTCCTAGCATATTATGGCTCGAGCTGGTTATCTCGTTCGACTGCAATAATACTGTCGACTCGCAGTTCGATATGTCGCTGACTCGAAAGGCGTTTATCTTCCACGCCTTCTCTAACATCTTTGAAGTCCCTCATCCGAACGCTGAGCTTGACAGGGAGCTCATTGACTTCTATCTGGCGGCTGCTCGTCCTCAATACCTTACTTGGAGCGCCCAGAAGATTGTGAACGTTCGGGTACTGAAGCCTTACACCGAAGGGAGGTTCACAAACGTTCGGTTCAAGCTCATTCGAGGATCTGCAAGAACTGCTCATCTTATCTCCTTGGCAGATCTACCGAATTTAAATCCTCATGATTGGATTGTCCTGTATAATATCCTTTTGACTAATGAAGCCGAATATGGTCCCATTATAGACCATATCAAAAGGATGTTAGCCTGCTACATCATGGAGGTTGCCCTAATGGATCAGGAGGTCGCCACAGTCTTCAAGAAGAAACCGAAGATAGCTCCTATGGGATCGGCCAGTGATCTCAACCAAATGCAAATGGGCAAGATCGACCCGAGACGCAACTCGGTTATGTTCACTAGAGCAGAAGGACAGAAATGTCTCTTTGCTTTAGCTGACAAACACCTTTACACCACAACTTGTTTGGAGCATGTGTTATCGATCATCAAACAGTGTAAAGAGAATTCGGTTGATGATGTCAAGTATTTCGATGACATGATCCAATGGTACATCCGGTTTAGACAGACAATACTCTCGCTCACCAAATGTCTGTTTAACACCGTGAGAAGAAGGTACCTGCTTCAGCTGCTGGCCCAAGTAACAAGTGAAGGTCTCGCTCCAAATTGACGCAAAGGGGGAGATTGTTGGGCTGAAAATTATTTTGATGATTGCGTCTTTTGGGCTCGATAGTTTAGTTATTTTGTATTCCGGTTTGGGACTGTCCAACCGAGAGCCTTTTATGTTTAATTTATAAGTATATATGCTTGCATGCATATTAGGTTAAGGTTTTTAGCGATTATTCTAGAGCTTAACGATAGCATTAAAGGTTTCTTTAATCGTTCTTGTAACCTACCAATCCTCTACAGTTGATGTTCTTAATCGAGCTCTTCTGAGGATTTTGTTTAATCATTCGACTCGTTTGATTCAACCTTGTCTTGTTCTTATTATTGTGTTCTTACAGTTTTATATTTACATACTTGTTCAAGATCTAATCGATCTTCATAGATTAAAGGTTTTTAATCTCATCAGTTGGATTCGCAAATCATTTGAAGATAGCTTCTGATTTGGTGATTTTTTTTAACGGTACATTAATGTTTATGTTTATGTGTATATTTAACATTTTATGATATTTATGTAGAAGAGGAAATTAGGACGTGATCCACCCTATAGTGAATTGTTCCTATATATACACACAAAGAATCACGATAGAGTCACATTTATAAATGAAAAAGATAGACAAATTTATGTAATATTCATTTTAGTGCAGCTAGACTTTTATATTGTAGCTAGTCCTTAATGTCATTCATAACTTTGATATCTTTTAATTTAAATTATTATTATTATTTAGGCGGCCTATACAGAAAAACGGGAAGAGTTAAAAGCTGAAGGTGCTGAATTTGAGGATGAAAAAATATTTTATGATGATGTTGGTAGTCATGACAAAAATAAAACTTTATGGATTAGGCTCTTTTGCAAAGGTGGTTCCCAAAATTAAGTGTAAAACGGATGTATCTTACATTTAAGAAAAAATGATGAAATATAAGATTTGTGGGAGCTTGTTACTAAACAAAAAGAGCAAAACGAAGAGTTAATGAAGGTCCAAGAAAACCAATACAACGCAAGAGTCGAGCAACTTGATAAACAAATTAAATCGACACTCGATCTCATTCATGTTACTATCTCATTAATGTTACTAGAGTACAACAAAACTAGTATGTCATAAATAGTTGATATGTTTATTGAAAATTATTTATTTTAGATTAGTCACTTTCCATTTTCCATGTAATAAATAATTATTATATTATTTTATGACATAATGTTATTTGATTTTTTTGTTATTTTTTTCATATATTACTACAAAATACTTTTGATCTAATTTATAAATCAATTATCCCTCCGTACCTACGAAATTTTTTCTATGGAATCTGTTATATAATATAAACCACTAAAATTACTAGGGATTCATCACCACATAATTTGCTAGGGGTTCATTACCACAAAATTTGTTAAGGATTCATCAACACGGAATTTGCTAAGGATCCACAACTACAGAATTTGCTAGAGATTCATTACCACAAAATTTTCTGGGGTTTCGCCACTATGGAATTTGCTATCGCCGTGACATTTGCTCGGTTTTATCACCATAAATTTTGCTAGGAATTAACTACAACAAAATTTGTGACAAGAAAACTACCATAAAATTTGTGATAGAATCCTACAGCGGAATACATGACAACATACCATCAACGGATTTCATTCTATTGTCACATTTGCGACGTAATAATTGTTTCCCTAGCAAACCCTCGCATCGGGTTTTTTAGGATGAAAATTGATTGTTGCAAATTTCATCGCTATTCGTCTTTTGCAATAGAATTTCAACTTTTCACAACGGATTCCTTCCCATCAAAATCGCAATTTTCTTGTAATGTCTAATCCAATTTTCGAGTTTAAAATCTCATCCCTATACCACACTACCACACTTTTATTTTATTTTTATTTTTTTTAATTCCTTACAAATGTCAACTAACACATAAGCACACAAATGAGGTGCGGTGAGCTACCCTTTCGAGATGGTCATACCGCAACACAACAATGGAGTGGTGTTGTGTGCGCACACTGCGGCGCCACATAAGTCACTGTAATGCACGACTTTCGGTGTACCGTGTAGCATCAAATTTGTAATTAAAAAATTATATTATCATCAATGACAAGGACTGCACATCCACGCGCATGTGTTTATATGCCTCCGAAACCTTGGAACTTGGAATTAATGTACCAACTGTCTACATGATGTATAGTCTAAATTCTAGTAATAAGAATATCCATAATAAGCTTTTTGACAACTTTTTTAAAGATTTTTGTAAATATAATTCTCTTGAAAATAAAAAAGTATTAGAGAAAAATTTTGAAAAAAAATATATTCTTCAATTAGTTTGTTAGTTAACAACAGGTGCCTTTCCTATCTTTCTTCCAAAACTCATTAAATCTCGATGGTTCATACAAATGGTCATGGTCACTTGACCACTCGGGTGTTTATACTGTCTCCTCACTGCGGAAGCACATTGATAACCGGTCTCTGCCTCATAGTAATGCTGGTTGGAATTGGAACCCGCTTGTGCCGGGTAAGATAAACATATTAGCCTGGAGAGTCAGTCACGGTAGACTTTCATGCATGGAGAATTTAAATAAGCTTGGTATCAGTTCTTCAGACTTATGTCAAATGTGTCATGAAGCCACAGAATCAGTAGATCACATCTTTGTGGGATGTCTGATATCAAAGGAAGCTTGGGTGCAGGTTTGCAGCTGGTGGCGGTTATTGGGGAATTATCCAAACAATTGTAGGGAGTTGTTAAACTGTAAAGACTCATTAGGGGGACATAATAGGCTGGAAATGATTCATGAGGCTATAATGTTGGTTTTCTTATGGGTAATTTGGAGATACAGGAACAACAAGACTCATTGCTTAATCCCAAACTCCGGCTCAAAATCGGCTTTGGCTTTCGAGGTACAAACATTTTCGCATCTATGGATCAATGCGAGGAATCGGAAGAGAAGGAAGCTTAGATGGCTCGAGTGGTGTTGTGACCCAATCTTGGAGTGCTATGGCAGGATATAGTTAATTTCTTTTCCAGTTTTTATTTCATTCTCATTGTCTTTTTTCTGCTTTTGTTTGCTTCCATTGGTCTCTCTTTTGATGTTGTGTTGTTTTCTTGAGACTAATTGTACCTCCTAGCTCCTGGCTAGCTTTCTCGTTTTTAATATATGCCTGCCGTTCTAAAAATAAGTTAACAACAGTTTTATTTTATTTATTTATTTATTTATTTTAATAACAATAGTTTCTTAGTTAACAAGCTCTTGCCATGATAATAAAATAGTTTTTTTTTTCAATTATTTGGTGGTTTCCTAGATCATCAATTAACTAAAAATAGACAACTTACACAAACAATAATAATAAAATGATAAAAATAAAAACAATGGTGACCTAAACAAGCAAGTTGGCAAAAATCTCTTCTATTATCCATAGCTTTAACAGCATGTTTTAGTAGAAAGAGAAGAGATCAGGGAAGTAGACATAGGGTCTTTGGCTGCTTCGGGTTACCCTCTTAAAATAGTTAACAACAAAGTTTATTTTACTTCACCTAATCTTCAATAAAGAAATAAGAAAGTTCAAAAAATCAAGAGGGATTTATAATTTGTAAGAAATGAACAATGTCAAAACTTGGAAGAGCAATTAAGAGATAGAGAAAACCAAGCATATGCTACTTCACCTTACTCACTAATGCGATGATTCATCGATACTACATGTAATTTTCTAATTCCCCATTAAAGATACCAATAAACGCCTCCATCTCACTACGCGAAAGGCAGACACCAATCTCCAAATCTTGATTCGATTCATTGGTGGTGTTCATAGAAATTGTTTCACTATAATCGATCGAAATTGTTTCATACTTTCTAGGCTTTCCCCATCCAAAATCCATGTCATAAAATTCAAGTCTAGGTGTTCCAGCAACCCCTGTGATCGTTGTTGGCTTCCCTTCAAAAGAAAATTTGAACCAAGTCTTGGCATCTTTCATGATACCCTCTTCATCATTCAACATCTTATATAAACTCTCCCCAAGTAATCTAACAGCAGTCGCAAATCCTTCTTTTTCAGTTAAAAGATGAGCTTTCGCCATCGCCATACATGGAGCAGCACAGTTTCCAAAGTAGGTAGCAGGAATCGGTGGAACAAGACGTGTCCTACAATCAATGGCTAAACCAAATACTTGTAACCCATCATTGCGTAATTTCGCAAAGCAACTCCATACATAACCACATGCAACTGTAAAAGATGATACGTATTGTAACGTGGGATGATGTGTTAATACCCATTTCTTCATTTGATTGATCATGGCTCTTGTCAACACCAAAGTTACCCGGACTTTATCACTTGGTCCAGAAAGGCATGGAGGCTGATACCCATCACAAAAAGTTTCGACTTTTGCTTGCTTTATATATAGTTCATCTAACTCCGGATGTTTTACCACTCTATCGTAAAATGGCAAAGTTCCATTAACAAGAAATGACTCATCTGAACCAGTTCTTGCAATCGAAGTCCATGCCTTCAAAAAACAAAACCTTGTGCTTGCATCTCCAAGGCTATGATGATTGGTTATTCCAATAGAGAAGCCACAGTTAGGGAAAAGTGTCACTTGAATGGAGAACACCGGGATTTTAACATAATCAGATACTTTTGTAGCTTGTCCAAGTAGAGGTACAAGAGGATAAAACTTATCACAGTCTCTTGGATGATTTCCTACAAGATCGTTGAAATCTAGTGTACTCTCCGCAATCGTGACTACAACAGCATCACCTTCTACGTAACGTATTTCGGGGTTTCTTGTACAAGTTGGATATATGATCAAGTTACCAGCGAAAGGAAAAAAATGTTGAAGAGTTGTAGATAACGAGTTTTTTAAAGTGGTGACAATTTTTTCCATAAACTTAGTTTTAGAGAGTGGGAACTCGTAGAAGTAAAGATGGTTAACGGGAGGATAGGGCAGCCATACGATGTCGAAAAAGGTTAGGGGCAGCGACCTGTCACCTATGGTGGCTGGTGGTGGCGATACATGGAACTGTTCTAGCATAGTTATGATCGGACTAGAAGCCATCTGAAGCGACTCTTCCATGATTCGATATCTACAGATGAGTAGACGTGATTTATTAGGAGGAAATCATGTAGTTATGCATCACACACGTTCTACGGTTCTAGAAAGGTCAAAAAAGGAGGTCCATGGTGGGTTTTGTCAAGAGAAAAATATCAAATAATTGATCAACGCGGCAGCTTTATTTATTTATTTATGACAAGCTTTGGGTATAGGTATTTACACCCAGTGGACACACAATCTAATATAGGTTTTTAATTCAGGCTGCATACTAATTTTGATTTTGATTGGATTTGGAAGCTGGACACACCAATTTAGTATAATTTAGTCTAGGCACCTGCATGCTAAGTTTGATTGGATGTCATCTGCGGGGTTATTATTATTATTATTTTATTCTATACATCAATTTATTTAATATTAAAAGAAACCTTTTTTTATAAATAAAATCTCTCTCAACTTTTATAAATATTCATGTTATATTTTATAATATAATATAACTATATATTACATTTTTTAGGTAGTTTTTTTTATCAACGGACGTGAAAAAAAATTATGGCTTTATATTTTTTTTAGACAGTAATAAATTTTTTTTATAATTAATGATATTAGGTTTATGAAAATAAAATAAAAAAATCTAAAATGACGTCTAAAAAAAACAAAATTAATCAAAAATTTTATACTATAAAAAAAGATGAGTTTACACAAATTGATAAAAAAATAAAATGTATCAAGTTTTTGAGTTTATGACTAAAAATAAGGGTAGAAAAAATGATGAGAAATTATTTGAAATTTTATTTTTTATAATAGTTCTTATATTATTATATTATACAAATAATATTATTGTTGTTTTTTTTATATTAATACAAAATAAGTTTATTATTATTATTATTATTATTATTATTATTATTATTATTATTATTAATGTTGTTGTTGTTGTGGTGGTGGTGGTATTTTATGGTTCTTTTCTTTTTTTCTCTTTTTTTCGTATAATTGTAGGTTTATTAATTTGAATTTAAATTAGTAACTACCAAATAATTTATAGCTATTTACAAGTAACGATTCTTAATTTAAGCATATTAGACTTTAAAACAATTACTAAATATGATTTATTTAAATGATCGTGTGTTTTTTTAACTTTTATAAATGGTTGTTTACTCAATCATCAATACCTGTAATATAATACCAATTGTTATTTTCTATTTACATTAATCAGTATAATAAACAACTCGAGTAATAAATGTTTTAATTTGTGTGAATGAAACAAGAGGGGTGCGAAGATATTTCTAAGGGGCTGATGATGACAAAATTACTTAATTATCAATAATCGTGTAATTATTCTTATATAAAAAAGCATAATTATTTAAATCAGTTATAATTGATTTTTACCATTGATTTGTTAAATAAATGGCTTAGATTATTTTTTACATTATTGTTGTTTTTTTTATCTTATTAAAAGAAAATTTTAAAATAAGTATTAATAAAGTTAGTAATAAAAATATAATTAATAAATAATAAAATAAAAATAATTATGTTATAATGAAGTAAAAGAATAAAAGATAGCCAATTAATTATTATTAGATATTGATTAAAAAGTAAATATATAGGATAATATGTCTTTACTAAGACCCTTTTGAATTTGAAAATAGGATGTACTTAATATAAGATAGTATGTGTTTAATATTGTATGTCCTTAGTAAGACCCTCTTGAAAATAGATATTATTTTATGCTTTCCAAGAAAATATGGTGAGTATTGCATGAGAAGTTGATAGGGTTGATAGGATGGTTAACCACAAATTATATATTAAATTTCTGATGAGGTTTTATGTTTAAAATGATAATTATACAATATTTTTTTTACTATATTCGAAATTTGCAATATATATTATTATTAACTGAATTTGAAACTACATTCTAATATGAAACTGTAGTAACTGATATTATTGAAAATTAAAATAATAACTAATTTATAAAACTTAAGTTTTCAAATATATTTTTAGAAAAAAAGATGTAATAATTCATATAAAAAGATAACATACATGGACTATATATTAATATGCAAGTCTTTAATTTTAAAAGGTTTATAAATAATATTAAAATAAACAAAAAGTTATAAAAAAAGTCATAAAATTATATCTAATGTTAAAAAATAGGTGAATAAAACTTCAAATATGATTCTTTTAAATAAAATAATACACCTTAAATTCAAAATAAACATTTTAGAGCTAATAACAACTAAAAATAAGAGAACATATATGTAAACCACAAATAATAGCATAGTTAACTCAATATTAAATGATTTCTTTAGAAATTTCTTTTTAACGATATGACAATTGAAAAAAAAATACAAAAGTTTTTTAACAATATGAAAATTGAAAAAAAAAAAAAACAAAAAAAAAAAACAAAAGTAGCGAAACGACTACATACACAATTGTTAAAGAAGATGTATTTAAGTTGTTTAGATATAATATTCATATGGATATTGTTATGAATACCAAAATAATTAAACCCGGTCCCAATGTGATGCCAAATAGATTTGACAAATAAGAATGGAGGGTGTGATCCACAAAAGTTGTATTCTCTTCATCGCTATATAAGCGTAACTCCACCTTTACCATAAAAGTGTGGTTTCATAACACACTTAAAGAATGGTGTCACACTTGATATATTTTTTTATTTTTTTACATAAAAGGGATCAATCAATGGGCGGTAAGAAAAATGGACCAATCATATTGTTCGAAGGAGTGCACCCTTGGAGTGTTATAGTGCAGTCTCCGCCACACCTCTACCGAACCTAGGGGCGGTGTTTCGTCCTATGTGGCACATAAACTACAACCACTGCCACAGCCCATTCTCTCCGGTCTAATATTGGAAGACGATCAGTTTTTTCTCTTTACAAATTTTCAATTACAAATAGTAAAACACAACTAACTCTTACATCTCGTAAATGTATTATGTGATTCTTTTTAAAATAACGTGGTTTCGGAATATTACTAATTGATGTAACATGACTATTGACCAAAAATAAAAGGAAATTAATAGGCAAAAGAAAACTATCAACCATCATCGCATTCGCAGGCCGCTGCATCCCATGGGTACCCCACTCGTGTGTGTGCGTATATATATATATATATATATATATATATATATATATATATATATATATATATATATATATATATATATATATATATATATATATATATATATATATATATATCCTCCATCTCTTAAAAGTTGAGATAAATAGAATGCCGTGGAGTGCTTGTGAATTAAATATTAGGAAAATGACTTGTATAGGTAACAATGTTTGAAAATTGTTCAAAAAAATACCATTTAAGTTTGGTGTTTTCAAAAAACAATATCTAAGTAAAGAATTTGTACAAAAAACACCAATAAAATACATTCTTTGATCAAATTTGACCCTGTGGTAATCGACAATTACCGATAAAAAATAAGTAAATGAAAAAAAACAAGAGGAAATGACTCAAAGAGGTAACTATGTTTCAAAATTGCTCAAAAAAACCATCTAAGTTTTGTATGTTCAAAAAAACACCATCAAGTAAACTTTTTGTATAAAAACACCAACAAATTATATGTTTTGTTCAAATATTACCCACCGGTAACTGGCTCTTACAGGTTAAATGATGACTTGACTTAACTATTATGAAATGGCAAAATAATTATTGACAAAACAATAAATGATATATTCCTCCTTTAAAAATTGATTTAGGGTTTCTTCATGAACGAATGAGTTCTTCTTCTCCTATGATTGCTCTTCGTCTTCTAAAGTGATGATCTCGAACTCAAGTCCAAAACCCTAATTCTTGACGTAAGACAAAAAAGGGCTCCTTTACCCCTAACTCAGTGGGCCTCCCTCCCCTAATCCCTAAATTCATAAAAGCCCAAAAAGGCATCCAAGCCCAACTACAAGGCCTCTAAGGCCCAATATGGCCCAAGAACCCCCAACATGGCCTTAAGCCTAAAAAAATGACCTACTACAATCAGGTGGACCCAAGGCCCAACTTCAACAAGTCGATGAATATTCCAAACGTATGCGTACGCTCAACGTACTCAGCTCAGGTCAAGAACCACCAATCTTCCGAAGGCCATAACTTCTTCATTTCAAGTCTGATTTCGTCATTCTTTAGACCCTCGATATGGCTGTCTGATGCCTAAATTAGCTCCCATGGATATAAAAAATGATGAAATCGGACATAGAATGAAGAAGTTATGACCTTTGGAAGATTTGCGGTTCTTGACCCTAGTAGAGTACGCTAGGAGTACATCGGGCGTACTGGCTCGGCATCCAAATCATAAAGGCTTTAGCATATGTTGGGCGTATGCATGGACTTATTTAAGTTAGTCCTCAGACCCACCTGATTGTAGCAAGTAATTTTTTGGGCTTAAGGCCATGTTGGGGGTTCTTGGGCCATATTGGACCTTAGAGGCCTTATAGTTAGGCTTGGATGCCTTTTGGGGCTTTTTATGGATCTGGGCCTTAGGGGGAGGGAGGCCCATTAAAGTAGGGGTAAACGAGCCCTTTTTGGCTTAAGTCAAGAATTAGAGTTTTGGACATAAATTCGAGATCATCACTTTAGAAGAAGAAGAACAATCATAGGAAAAGAAGAACTCATTTGTTAATGAAGAAACCCAAAATTGAGTTTTAAAGGAGGAATATATCATTTATTGTTTTGTCAATAACTATTATGCCATGTCATAATAGTTAAGCAAAGTCATCATTTAACCTGAAAGAGTCAGTTACCAGTGGGTAATATTTGAACAAAACATGTAGTTTGTTGGTGTTTTTTGTACAAAAAGTTTACTTGGAGGGTGTTTTTTGAACATGCCATACTCGGATGATGTTTTTTGAACGATTTTGAAACATAGTTACCTCTTCGAGTCATTTCCTCTTGTTTTTTTTTCATTTACTTATTTTTTACCGGTAATTACCGGTTACCACAGGGCAAAATTTGAACAAGGAATACACTTCATTTGTGTTTTTTGTACAAATGCTTTACTTGGATGGTGTTTTATGAACACATCAAACTTGAATGGAATTTTTTGAACAATTTTGAAACATAGTTACCCATATAAGTCAATTTCCCTTAAGTATTTTTATGGGATTTTGGTTGGATTTCGGCTGATCTTTACCTATTTTTGCTTGTGTGACACAGTTTATGTTTTTTGGGCTGTTAATTGATTCATATCTTTAAGATATTTGTTGACCCATCTTATGACCCAACAATTTAGATAATGAAAACGACATCATTTTATTTGAACGTGCTTCTCACTTTTGCTTTCTTTTGGGCGCCTCCATATTCATCCATTCTCATAGGGTTGAAAAGTCATCAATCCATAGCGTTGTACTCCAATTGCCTCCTCCAAACCTTATGGACACAGGTTTACGACCGTACTGTTGACCACTCATAGGATATAGGATGTCTTCCGCAACTACATATCCTTAAGAAGCCCTTAGATGTCAACAAAGAGGTTTGGTTCATTGTTTTTCTATTTTTATTTTAGAGCTTTCTTTCTTTTCCTCTTTCGCTGCCTCCTCCAAACCTTGTTGATTAGGTTTGTTTGTTCTCAACTACAAATGGTCATTGATTAAGGATAGATTTCATTCTTATCATTACAACTCCAAGACCATATCCCGGTCTACATGTCTCTTCTTTAACCTGGAGTCTAAGGTCATGAACGCATGATTCTCAAGTAAGGAGGCTACTCTTTAATTTCTCTGTAAGGTGTTACCATTCTTAATCATGTTTATTTTCTTTCTTGTATATAAAAGACTTTGTTTGTTTTATTCACAGGAATTTGTGTTTTTCAGTTTAGCTTCCGAATTCCGACCATGCAATCCAACTTTCTCTCTGTCTCTCATTCTCTCTCCCTTCATCTCACAAATATTCTTTTCAATTTAGGTTTTGTATATCGTCATGAAATTCAGTGGAGATCGAAAAGACAATCCATGCAACACATGAGTGATGGGGAGACGATATCAACCCTAAGTATAAGATCAAAGGATCGAAAGCTATTGAACTGGTGGAATCGAATGCTATGGAATTTCTTTTTCCCTATTCACTCTACTATGTTCTATAGTTTAAGTTCCTAGAAATACAAATTGAAAGGCAAGGAATTATTTTTAATTTTTAATGTGTTAAAATATGAAATTGTATGTAGGCTTTGAAAAAGCGAGGTTTAAGAAAGAAAGCATGTCACATAAGGCTCCTCATACCTTCCCCCCTTTACCATCTTTTATTTTTTTCATCACTTATCGGTTTGTTTTTGCCATTTGTAACTATGAAATTTCTGTACACCAATGTTTCAATGGAGATTTCTCTATTTCCTATGGTTCAAAACTTCAAAGCCATGTTGAAATTATGTAATCTTTTGTAAGTTTCCAAAAGAGTCAACATATGCTGGTGAGGTAGAAATCTGATTTAACCAGATCCAGAGAAAATAGATGATGACAATAGTATACGTTTCACTATTTTAACCTTTTTTTTATCCAACGAAATAAAATTTTGAATTATTTGTTAATCTTTTTTGTAGAGACAAGGAGATAGGAATGACCAAATAGGAATTAACTCAAATTTTTTCGAACTATTGCTCAATGTTTTTTTATGAGGATTTAATAGACCATTGTGGAACTATTGCATAATTGTTCATTGGATGGAATGAATGGAATCCCAATTATATGGTAATTTTTCTATCATTTTGTGTCTTATTTAGAAAAAAACTAGATAATTGGTTGCTATATTGTTCGTCCTATATTGATTATCATTTGTTTTTTCCTATTAATAAGGGCCCTCTCATAGAAGTTGTTTAAGATGGCAACACCAAATAAAAATTGCACTAATATTTTTACTATATTTCTATTAACTTGACTTATCTTTAATAAAAGTTTTGATTTTTACCAATTAACCTAAAGTTGGTTCAATATGGGTTGTCTTTGATCACCAATTTACCCATTATATTCTTGGATCCTATCAAATTGTTGAATCTTGGAGATTGATATATGGTGTTTTTACTCATCTTGATCAAACAAAGGACTAGAGTATCTTCACGAGCGATGTACCCTGCCTGTGATTCCTAGATATCTGAAATCCTCCAATGTTTTTGAAGGTTCGAATTACATGCTAAAGTAAGAACTAAGAACCCTAATTCTTATAATTTAGGCATGTGATATGAAATTATGAACCTATTTTGGTAATCATTTAATTTGTTTACTATGACATCTCGATTTCATTTCTACTTTGAGAAATCCACCCAATTATAAACGATGTCATCCAAGCGCAAAGCAATATTTACAACTATAATGAGTATTAATTTGGCATGCAGAATTAAAGAACACATAAAGAACATGGTGATTTGGGTGTTTAAGAGATGCATTTGATTATCAAAGGTGTTACAAAAAAGGATCTAGATCTAGATCCTTATCCACATAATTAACACACACTAACACTCTCAATGTTACATGTGAAAACCCGAAATTTCCATTTGTACGAACATTATCTTTTCAATAGAAGCTAGTCCAGTTTCAGTGATTTTCACACTTTTCCGAACTAATTTGTGTACATTAGGGTTTCTGTTTAAGGAGATATCAGGAGAGTGGATGCTCCTGGTTTTGTGAAATTTGAGCATTCCAAGTTTCATAATGTTGCAGTCCAATATCAGGAATAAAAATATTTTCTGCCAAAATATTCCAGGACTATAAATAGTTTTCTGAATTAAATTAATTCATTATTCACAATTCCAATTAGAGAAAAGCCATTTTCTCTGTGACGGATCTTCGGGTTTTCATCCCAGATTGTGAGTCTACTTTACTAAATGTGTTTCAATACTTGTTAGATGCTTTATAACATCAATTGCATGTTTAGATTACAAGATCCGGGAGTTTACCGCCCAAGAACGTTCTTGGGGAGTAAACTCCAAAATGGAGCTTTAAGGCTACCTAGACCCATTCCCTTGATAGACAACTTGTAAAGGACCTTGTGTATGATCTTTAGAGACTAGAAAACATCCAAGAAACCCAAGTAATAGGAGTTTACGGCCAAGGACTTTTCTTGGGCCGTAAACCCCTTTTCAAGGGCATTTAGTGCCCTAAACCACCCCTAATGCTTAAGGACTTTAACCCTCAAATGCTTGTACCTATTTTAGACATCAAAACACTTCAAAATCATTAAGTTATAGGAGTTTATGGCCAAGAATATCTCTTGGGCCGTAAACCCCTTTTTCTGGGGTAAAAAGCATTCCAAACACCCCTAAGGCTTTAAGACAATTACCATTGAGCACCTAGGACTTGAACGAGGAGTAAAAGACATCAAGAACATCCCTTAAAGGGAGTTTACGGCCAAGGAACATCACTTGGGCCGTAAACTCCAAGTGAAGGCACAAATGTGTGCCTCTTGTCCCCATTAGCCTTAGATAAAATCATGGAAGCTATCCTTGATGTGCAAGTGCCTCAAATGAATTAAAATCCATCACCCCATAGGAGTTTACGGCCGTAAACTCTAGGGTATATTTACATTAGGCCGTAAACTCCCCTATGGAGCATTCTAGGGCCTTAAACTACTTCACGTGTTATTCCAACAAAGCTAGGAGTGTTCTAGGATCAAGATAACACCTTAAAACACCCAAAACCACCAAAGTGAGGAGTTCACGGCCATAAACCCATGAGTTTACGGCCGTAAACTCCAAAGGGTGGGGTTTGTTGGGTGGTGAACTCTTATGCAAGGCCATTTGATGTTTCAAACCCTTTTGCCTTGTCCCGTAGCAACTTAGATGCAACCATTAGGACTTATAACACTTATAAAAAGTGTTTACATGTTCCTAAGTGTTTTAATTTATTTATTAAGTTATTATTTGTCTAATTAGTTATATATATGCTTATTATATGATAACTAGGCTCGTGCGTGTAAACAAGTCTCCGTTTGCCACCTAGCACGGTATCCGACACTGCAATTCGTACAACTCACCGCAAGTGAGTTCATACCCCCTTGAATCAACCTTTGAAATGATTTTAAATGTTTTAAATACTTTATGGGGGGGGGGGGGGGAATACAAGTCAAATATTTATAGTTATTGCTTCAATCACATGTGATTGCATGTAATCACATGTGATTAATAAGTAGGAAAACAACGATTTTTACCACTGTTCAAACTGTTTATCAAACTGCTTTACATTGAAATGTTTTACAAACTCTTTTACTATCCAAACTTATTTTCAGACTGTGATTCAAACAAATGCTTCTTATACTTAAACCGTTTTATCAACTTATGCCTTCAAATTGTATTATAGATTGACATCAAGCCGATCTTCTCTTGAAATTATATTTATCTTTCAAATGTCTTTTCAAAACTTATTTATGCCTTTATATTATCAATTGCATGCCCATATATGTATAGATATATAAATAATGTTTAAAGGGCTTAGGAAGGCCATCCGCCCTATTTCCTTTTTCTCGATTTGGATGTGGTCTGGTGGGATTTCGGGTGACCATCCGAAGGTCGTTTCCATATTACTTATATATCATATATACATGTATAGACATAAAAGTACTTCCATATTCATACTTATCAGTACATCAATAGTTAGTTACCATCGGGGTAACACAAGTACATATACAGCGATACTAGAAACAAGTACATATACAGCGATACTAGAAACAAGTACATATACAGGGATACTAGAAACAAGTACATATACAGCTATACTAGAAACAAGTACATATACAGCTATACTAGAAACTTGAACATATACAACTATACTAGAACAAGAAACATTACATATACATGAATACGTTAACAATTGTGATCCACTGTATCGATGCATGCCTTAAATGTCATGTCCCGAGTTGTAGCCATAATTCTTTTGGAGGGAGAGCGTGAGTTTGCGTATAGATCTATACTGGATTGACTATCCTACACCTTGCTGCTAGCTACAGCCGGACTTGCAGGTCTGCGGGTGCCAAACGTCATTTCTTTATTACGACCATTCATTATGTTGTTGTTACCAGTCGATAGCATGGTGCAATTTATCACATTATACCTTAATATAAACCCGATTTAAGGTAGTAGTTAGTACAACAGTAGTTCTTATTATACAAAACTACAGTACTACAATGATTTACCCATTACATATTATAGTGATAACCTCACTTAAGCATTAATGTACAAACTATATTTTATCAAATGATAGTTATACTTGGGTAATTACGCACTTTTACAACAAACGAGCATACAAGACAGTTAAGCCTTGGTAGAAGGTTACTTTAATAGAAAATATAGGATTTTCTGAGGGATTCAAACTTTTACAAACACTTTCAAACACTTACTTACATTTTTACAAACTTATACATTGAGATAGGTTCAAACGTTTTGACAACAAACATTGACACTAAAATACTTATGAACTCACCAGCTTAATGCTGATAAACTCTTTCAAAATAACTTGTATTCTCAGGTCATCAGTAGACAGGTACCGAGGCCAGCTTTTGAGAAGAAGGAGTGCATTCAAGACTCATCTCATATTATTTTGTGTTACATTATTTTTGGTGTCTATAACTGTACAGAACACACTTGTATTAAAATTATATATTTAATGCAATGGATGATGTTGTTTGCTTATTTACATTTACTGTGTTGTGATACTATACATGACGTCCTCCACCCCAGAACGTTTCCGCCGTTCTTGGTTTTGGGGTGTGACATTACATATCTCAAGCACACCACTATAAGTGGTATGAATCTACCTTATATAGAGGTGTTTACATCTCTCTCTCTCTATATATATATATATATATATATATATATATATATATATATATATATATCATGTTACAATGCTACTTTACCACATGCAAGTGGGTATATAAAAGTCAAACCATTTACAAAGTCATACATGGATAACTTTGTACCCAAAAGTGGGTCTTTCAAACTACAATGGTTTTAACAGAAAAAACTTAAAGAATGACATCATAATAAAAACTAATGAATATACGGTGTTAAATTTTTTATTAGTATTCATCAAAATGTCAATTTTGTTTGCACCAACTATTTTAACCTTGTCCTAACAGACCATAATAGACACTTTTAACCTATATTATGTTTTGGAGGTTGACCCTACTTGTAGACATTCATGGTTAGATTATTAAATTTATTGTTTGGTCGAATGGAACAACTATTACCTAGGAAGTTTAAAAAAATAAAGTTGAAATATGTTTATAAAGTTGAAGTCATGAATAACTTAGTTTTTAACTTTGTGTGTCAGTAGCATTGTTTTTTTGTTGGTAGTAATTTGGCTATATGTTTTCAGGTTAGAAAAGGTAAGAAATAAACCACTTTTCTTAAAGTCAAACCACAACATTCATGCACCCTAGATCATTATATTTAAGATTCTTGTTTTTGATTCTACATCTCAAATTGATTAGCTCTTTTCTATTTAAATGACATTAAGATGAGTTTCTTTTTTATATGTAGGTTGAGAATGTTTTTCAAAGTTTAGACATGAATAACCTTCTCTATTTGTAGGTTGAGAGTGTGTATGTAAGTTAATTGATATGTTATTTTTTTTTTCTTTTCACATTTCTATTTCTGGCTTGAAATGTTACTGATGATGTGTTGCTATTTTTTTCTACTTTCCCTTATGAACAGTTATATTCACTTTTTACTAATTTTCTTCAATTTTCTTGCAGTTACACTACCAGGTGTGACGAAGTTGAGAGCACGTGGTATTTGACCTCTTTGTAGATCTTGGTGCATCAAGTGAATATAATGCTTATTGGTTTCAGTAATTTTTTAAAAAGTCATTGGGGGGTTCAGGTCATATTATGACAATTAGTTTTCTATGTGACAGTAAAGATTATGTTGTGAATGACATGTATTATTGAAACTGAAGTGGTTGTACATAAAGTGATTATTACTATTGGCATCATAATGTTGATTTCAGATCTCAATATACGAATATACACAATATACTTAAGTTTTTGCTGGTATAGCAATCACCTGTCATTTCCTTGCCCGTAAACAAATGTGTTTTCAGTTCCTTACCTAAATCATCATTTATCTTGTTTCCTTAATCAAGAATAGCAATGTAATTTTATTTCCTTGTAAACAAGTCTTGCGAGATTTTTAGAGTTTCCAAAACACCTTCATGGGGGTTGTGCTCAGCACGACCTTTATGCATATCTGGTGTGTGTGTGTGTGTATATATATATATATATATATATATATATATATATATATATGTGTGTGTGTGTGTGTGTGTGTGGTTTTCTTTTTGAGTGACGATTTTTCCACATAGCATTTTTATTTATCAACTGAAAAATTAATATATGAACAATTTACGCCTTTCAATCTATCAAATTCTTGATATTAGAGAGAAAAACATGATCTATTTTAATTTTAACTTTTTATAATAAAGAGAGAGAATAATTATTTGTTTCTAAACTTCAAACGATTGAATAATTACCATGACGAATGACTTATGCTTCTTCTTCGTTCCATGTTGTTGCTTTGTTGCGTCTTTATCTCTGGCGTAAAAGCTAAGTGAATTTGAATCGAAAATCATGTGCTTTGTCATCTTTGATCACAGAGAAGCAAAATTAAGATTTTTTTGTTAACCTAAACTCACAATCCTAAGAAACTTTTAATCTTCTATCATTTTTTTGTATGCCTTAAGTGCTTTTTGTTTTTTCGAAAAGAAAATTAATGAAGTCTGCAGATTACATCTTCAACCCTCTGTAGCAGAAGAGGTGGACCAAACAACTGTAGTGTGTAATAAAAGCATGTTTGTTTTTTAATATCAACAAACTTTTGTAATAAATTGAAATTAAGTAAACTGATTTTACAACCTGAAAATAGTTATCAACACCAAAATGTTAATAACTCTAATCTTACAATATTGAAAGAAATCTAAAAAAACATGTCAAAAACAAAAATATAAAAAAACATAAAAGAATCTATTGTTTTTTTTTTTAAAAACTAATTTTAAAGAAAATTAAAAAAATTATAAAAAATATTAGAAAATATTTTAAACAATGTCTAAAAAATTCATAAAAGAATCACGCATTTGAAACAGATGCAACAAAAAGTTAAGATATTAATAAAAGAAATAGTAAAAAAATTAAAAAAAAAAATACAAAGTCTTTTAAAAAAAATAAAAAGTTTTTAAAAAAAACTGTGGAAACTATAAAAAAAAATTGTATGAAATCCATAAAAAAATTGCACATATGTTGCGCGTGCAACAAAAAGTGGTCTGAAGAATATTTTTTTTTTAAAACAAACAACTTCTTAGTGTGTGCATGTATGACTTTCAATGATGAGATAATCTTTCTTCCTAAATATTTCATATATCTTTTCTCTTTATTTGTTATTCGTCCGTTTTATGGGTATGTCAAAAGAATATTTTGTCTTTTATTATAGCTAACTAGAAAAGTATCCTGTGCTTCCCACTAGGTTAGACAAAAAATTTATTTGTTTTTTTTGTTTTGTGTTGTTTCAAAAAAAAGACCTTATCAATAGTCATAAGAAAGAACAATATTTCAGGAAAAACAACCACAAAAAGAACCCAAATACAAGGTAGTATGCTTCCTTGAAATGAAATCATGACATCTAGAGCTTACTTAGACTCCTACAAACAACAACAAACACGAGTATGTTGCTATAACATATGACACACACATCACACATACAAAGTCACCCAAACATTACACATACACACAACAAACACACCCAAGAACGACACATACACACATGACACAACCTCTCTTAATAATAGGTACACACATACAATATGTATACTTTTATGTATGTATAGTTTTATTTAAGGTGTTCATGTAGTACCTATTTTATCTTGTTGGCGTTGATATTAGTGTTGTAAGCTTTGTAGCACAACCCAATGACCTAGGCATACCTGAAATAACTAAGGTCATCGATCATCATTCATCACCTACCTAAAAGAATCTGACATGAAATAAAGTTGAAGTTTGCATTAATACTCTAAAACAACCAAATTTAGATCAAAAGATTCAACTATCTTTGAATCAACATAGTACCAAGTATTTTTCAGTTCCTATTTCCTACATTTATCATTCTATCCTCTGAATTTATTTTCTTATAGGATTAAGGAACCCATGAAACCATACCTTCGACTATGTCAAATTCCAATTATTTAATTATGGTTCAAAATATGGATCTGCATAAATATAAACACAAATCATTAGGATTAAAAAGATCCAGTTAAGGGGTAGTTTAAAACTTCAATTCCTTTTACATCATCGATCTATTACTATATCTTCATTACTTTTGTTAATTTCCTCGTTAACTTCATTTCTGCTGCTTGTTATAACCTCACTATTATTGCTTGTGGATTCATCCACAGTATCATTCTTCTCGAACTCTTCATAATGTCAAACTCTTGAGTATGTTTCAGGGAGTATAGGTTCTGTGTCACTACATCCAATACTCTTTACATGAGGAATTACCAAAAAAGCTATGTGATTTGTGGTTAAATTCTTTTCCCCTAAATTCACTATTTAGTTGCACCAAGGATAATTAAAAAAAATGCAAGTATCATGGTTTCAGCAAGTACTTCTTATATCTAGACCACTTTGAAGACAGAAAGCTTATGTTGTAATTTTTGTATGTATGTATATATATATATATATATATATATATATATATATATATATATATATATATATATATATATATATATATATATATATATATATATATATATGTCTTGAATCATGTCAAAGTAAAAGATCTTTTAGTGTGCTTGCAAACAAGGAAGGAAAACATTGGAATTTCTGAAGCAAAGAGTATGCAATTAAAATCAAGAAAGCAGCAAAAAGAGCTAAAGCTTAACTGATGGTGCTAGATTTCAAGAAAATTTAGTAAACTAATTTCTATGTGTGAATATGCCCATCAAATAGCCGTATCTTTATCTACAATCTTTTGTAAAGCATAATATTTTTATGCCCATTGATAAACAAGAAATTTTGTGTTCATTATCAACTTTGGATGCTTCATGAGGTTCTTATACATATGTTCCTTTAAATAATGGGTTGCACTTGAACCACCATAAGCTCTCTTTTTTTTAAAAATCCAATTTAATTAGTTATTCATCTCGAGACCAAGTTGAAAAATCTTCTAATGAAAGCATATTTAAAAATTGTCATATAGGCCTGATAGACATGACAATCTGTGTCTGTGTCTCATGTATTCGTCTCAAAAACGAATTTATACGACACAAATTTGTTAAACATGAACACGACACGGGTTATAAAACATGTTTGGGGTATCAAACACGAACACGACATGTAAAAAATTCATGTGACACGAATAGACACGTTTTTCAGCTGTGTTACATGAAAACACGAATAGACACGTTTTTAATGGCTTTTTTTAAAGCTAGAGCTATCAACTAATTATTGAATTTTACGAAATTGGTCCCTAATGTATTAAAAATATAAATTTTAACCCAAAAGTATATACATGCATATATATGTGTTTGTACGTGTCACGTGTCGACATGAATTTGTATCGTGTTTTATATGTGTCTAAACAGGTAAATTCGTGTTTGACACGTATAAGACACGAAACACGAATTAAAAATACGTGTAATACACAAATAAACATGAAATACGAATTTCTAAAACAGATACAGGGAAAACTCGTATCGTGTTGTGTATCCAATTGCCAGGTCTAAGGCTAGATATGGTCAATGTATTGTCTACATATAAGTTAAAAAAAAGTAAATTCCTGTTATTGGAAAAAAAAAAACTCTTGCATGTTCTTGTACACGAACAATAAGCGATTGCAACATAATCCATCCATATGACATACAGAAAAGTAAGAAAATTAAATTGAAAATGGGAAAAAAGAATATACATTGGTTCCTTAGTAGTGAATAATACAATCAATGCATCTTGATTCATATTTAACATTTTGAGATCTGCAAACTATTTCCACAATCAAGAATCCTAATGAAAATGTAACAATATTCCAATAGATCTTAAAATTAGAAGTCATACATGTCACATTAAATTCAAGTTTGTTATGATCATGTCGCTTCATAAAAATTGTTAATTTTACGAGATAAGTCACAAATTTAGTCGAAGTAAATGAATATAAATAAATGTAAAATTCAAATATCCAAATAAATATAAAATACCAATATACCTTAACTCCACCTACTGCAAAAACAGATACAAATTTGAAATAAATCTAAATATGTGAAAAAAATTAGATCAAGAATCCTAAAAAATGCGTACCTGATTGACATTTGGAGGATGCTATTTAGGTTCAGACACATTATGTATATGGCGATAGACTGATTATTGTAAGAAAGCCTTGCATGAGAGTGCTATAGTCTGCTTCCATTTTGTAACATCCAAATATGATGCATACTAACCTATGTAACATTTGTAAAAACAAAAGTATGAAATTAAGTCAAGTGGTGGTATGGTAGAAATTGAAATGAAAGCAAGATGCTATAATCAGGTATCATTTCATTTTTTTATTCCTATTATTTTCCTATTTATTTCATTTTTTCCATTTTGTTTATTATAATGTATTTTAAGGAATACTACTACTACTACTACCCGAAACTACAACCCCTTTATCGCATACATACAACACTGGGTCAATACACAATTTTAGTTGGAACTATTCTTATAATAAATATATGAAGTGGTGAATATTTCAGGGAATGGAGGAAGAACCTGTTGCCTTCACCATCACTGTGGAGGGTCATTAAGGAGCGTATTTCCAAAGGCTCAATTGGGACCTATCATAGCATTTTCAAGAAATATCATGCAATAATTTGTATTTAATCTACATATATGAACTATATATTGGTTTGAACATATGTTTTTCTTTTCAAAAACCAAGCCACATTAAAAAAAAATAATCAAACCTGAGAATTTTCGACTACATCTAGTAAGTAATTAACTTGTAGGAGGAATCAAATTATTGCTTCCAATTGGCCTGAAAGGAAAGGGGAAGATGCATGGCAAGATTATTATCATTCAATAATTGGTAATTTTGTATATAATTAACATTAGGTTCATGCCTTTCACAAAGTAGAGCTAAATGATAGTGGAATTGGAATCACCTCCAAATCATTGTGCTTCTTGATTATAATCAATGATTTTTTGTTCAATCCTCTTCCCGGAAATGAAATCAAATAGATAGGGATCGAACTTTTGCATATGTAGTAACTGATTCCATCATCGTGCTTTGCTCTATTAAAAGAGAACGAAAGCTGATATACCCAAATAAAAACAAATACTGAAGCAAATATAATTAATATGCATGTTAACTTTCCTATGTTTGTGAGGATTTTTGATGCGCATCAGAAACGATTCTGATTTCCCATTGTTGACCTCTTTTGTTGCTCTATATCCGACCTAAAAGAATGAAATTAATGTACCCAAGGTGGTAAGGTGCAATGGTGATGGTCCAATATGTGTAGTTATGATAGATTCTAAGAAGACATTAGAAGAAGATGCCAGATGGTGGAAGATTTTGTGCAGTTCCATTTGACTGACCATGGAGAAGACAATTCATCCAACTGAGACGCACGATGGCGATGGCTAGGGCACGAAGCAGAGATGAATATACGAGGTCGTGTTCAGTTGGTAAACATTTGAGAGTTTTCATAGTGAAGAGAGATATAGAAGGATATATTCAATTTTTGTGTGCTGAAGAAAGTGATGCCCTGACAAAGGAAAGGATATTTACGGAGAGATAGAGAAGACGAAGAGGGGGAGTAGACGGTAGATTTATTGGAAGAAGAAGACGGTGGGGCGAATGTGTGAATATGATAGGTTTGTTTGAGTCAGTGAAGAAAGAAAGGAATTGAGATTGGTGATGATCCTGGTGGCAAAGAAAACCGACGGCAATCATAGTTTGTGAGTAGAGATGAGTCGACAATAGAAGAAGAAACAAAAAAAAAAAACACTATACGGTGGGTGTGCTCATGAAAGCATGTGGAAAGCACTATCTCTAAAGAATAGAATGTGATTGTGGGAAATAACCATGAACAATAAGAAAAAAACTAAAAAACCCATCAATCACAACATAGAACTGTTCACAAGGGGCTTCTCTTTTTACTAATGAGTAAAACATAAAAGCAACAGTACTCTTTAATTTTGACTTCACAACCTCTGTAATGGTTATTAGCTTCTTTTTAATGTATTATTTATAGTTATTAGAATACTTGTGATATTTTACATGTAGAGCTAAACGAAAATTGTAATTGTCAAGTTATTTCTATCTTCAAGCATTGTACAGCTAAGTTTTTATATTTGATTTTTTAATGTTAAAAATGAATGCTAACAATTAGGAATGGATTCATCAAATCCTATGAATTTAATTCATTGATTACTAGAAAAATTTTAATGTGTAAAAAAATAAGAATATGCAAAAAACCTTTAGTTCCAAAATATAATAAATTCTCTCAGGGCCGGTCTAGAGGATTAAAATGCCCATGCCGAATAGGAAAAAAAAGTACTTAGGCCTTAACATGTAAAGAATTAAATTACATAAACTATTTTTTTAAACGACGATAAACTTTATAGCAATAAACATAGCAAAATCGTAGTATTCTAATGAGTAATTACATATCGTAACAGTTAAACGATGACTTGCGAAGCTCTCCTAGCATTCTTAATAGCAAATTGGTTGATCAACTCTCCGTACTCTATATTATCTAAGATTTCGTTCTAGATAAATATCATCTCCTAACCACTAAGTTTTTTTTTCAGTCATTGTGGAGCGTAAGTAAGATTTCAAAAACTTTAATTTCGAGAAACTTCTTTCTGCAGATGCCACCGTTACAGGAATAGTCAACAATATTCTATATGCAATGCATGTTCTTTCAAAAACTTCAAAACACCTATTAGGTTGCTAAATTCATTAGTTTCCAATGTCTCAAATAATTTCGACACCATATAACTTTCATCGGCATCAGTATCCGATCTGTTTTCAAACTTGAGTGTGTTTTCAAGACAATGACAAGAGGACTTAAGATCTTTATCTTCAATTCCCCTCAAATTATGTGGAAATAAAAGAGCAAATACTTTTTCATACTCTTCGAATTGTTCAAATCTTGTCTCAAGAGAAGAAATAACTTGATCAACAATGTATAAGAAATAATTGACTCTGAAATTCTCTTTAGCTGTAAATGAAACTTCTTCATTAATTGAACACTCATCAAACCTATTAATGAATCTATGTTGGTTGAAGGGTGTTTTTAATTTCAATGCATTTCCTTGTAATGGAATATATGAATCTGTGTTGGTTGTAGACAACTTAGGAAATGATGTGTTGAATAGATTCATCTAATAGTCTAGACAAAGCATGCTTGTGGCATTGTCGCCTTGGCCATGTCAACAAGAAACGCATAGCCCAACTCCAAAAGAATGGAGTGTTGGCGTCATTCGTCCTTAGGGATGATGACTTGTGTGAATCTTGTTTACTAGGGAAGATGACCAAGTCACCCTTTACTGGCACTTGTGAAAGGGGTGAGGGTCTATTGGATCTCATACACACCGATGTGTGTGGGCCCTTTAGATCCACCACAAGGGATACTTGCCGCTTCTACGTGACTTTTACGGACGATTATAGCAGATAAAGATATATCTACTTAATCAAGCAAAAGTCAAAAACCTTTGAAAAGTTCAAAGAGTTTAAGAATGAAGTGGAGAATCAGCTGGGCAGGAAAATCAAGATGCTTGGTCGGACCGAGGAGGAGAGTACCTAAGTCTTGAGTTTCATGACTATCTAAAGGAATGCAGAATTGTTTTGCAATTGGCGCCTCCGAGAACGCCACAATTGAATGGTGTGGCTGAGAGACGTAATTGGACCTTGTTGGACATGGTTCATTCTATGATGAGTCGGGCTTCGTTCCAAATACCTTTCTGGGGGTATGCCTCGGAGACTGCCGCCCGTATCCTTAACCTAGTTCCCACCAAGAAGGTTACCAAAACACCACACGAGATGTGGAAAGGGAAAGCTCCCTCGTTGGCACATATCAAGGTTTGGGGTTACGAGGCTTTTGTAAGACGAGAGACTCACGACAAGCTCGAACCTTATAGTGAGAAGTGTTATTTCATTGGTTATCCACAGAAGTCCTTTGGTTATCTATTCTACAGACCGAGTGACAATGTTGTCTTCATTGCGAGAAGAGGGGTTTTCCGAGAAAGAGAACTTATAAGCCAAGAAGACAGTGGGAGGCAAATTGATCTTGAAGAGATTCAAGAGCAAAGCGATGAAGGAACTTCTAACACTAGCAGTCAACATGAGGTGGAAACCCCTGTTGAACCTGTTGACGAGTCCTTACCTCTTAGACGTTCCAGTAGGGCTAGTGTTCCACCCCAGTTGTATGGATTTCATATTACTACTAAAGGGGATACATTTATTAGTGATAGTTCACTAGTAAATTTGGACGAACCTAGCAGCTACAAGGAAGCCATGGCAGGCCCAGAGTCTGTTAAGTAGAAAGAGACTATGGACAATGAGATTCAGTCCATGTACGACAACCAAGTTTGGAATTTGGTTGACAATGTGTCGGGTCATAAGACAGTCGGGTGCAAGTGGATCTTCAAGAAGAAGACTAACATGGATGGGAATGTGCACTTATAAAGCACGATTGGATGCGAATGGCTTTACTCAAATTCCTGGAGTTGACTATGATGAGACCTTCTCGACAGTTGCCAAGATAAAGTATATTAGGGTGATGCTCGCAATAGCTGCGTTTCATGATTATGAAATATGACAAATGGACGTGAAAACTGTTTTTCTTAATGGAAAGTTGGTTGAGGATGTTTACATGAATCAGCCAGAGGGTTTTTTCAATGCTAAGCATCCGAATAGAGTGTGTAAGCTTGAGAAATCCATTTATGAATTGAGGCAAGCGTCTCAATTCATCATACTTCCAACTTTCCCTGAGCAACCAATCTTTGGCGAACCTCAGATTTGTCCTTGACATTTCCATAGTCCCATTTTTACTATCACTTCCGAACAAGAGTTACTTCTTTTTAAAATATGTCAATATGGTCCTTTCCGACAACTTACATCATACTTCCAACTTTCCCTGAGCAACCAATCTTTGGCGAACCTCAGATTTGTCCTTGACAATTGCTTAATCACTATAGTCATATCCAGTTCTAGACTTTTCCCTTCTAAATTCCCTGAGCATTTGGAAAATTTAGAAAGGATGAATATTATAGCACACGGAATCGATCCTATATCAAAAGCATATGGGACACGATTCATGATGTCTCACATAAAGACATGATACTAGACCAGTCTCTTGCTACAATATTTTTTATTTGCCATGTTTTCAAAATTTAACTATGAAGAGGGATGCCGTAATCATAATCGAATTTTGAAAACGCAATATATATATATATATATATATATATATATATATATATATATATATATATATATATATATAGAATTTCTTCAAGTTTGAACCATTCAAACATAAAATTCATATATATATATATATATATATATATATATATATATATATATATATATATATATATATATATATTCTTGACTAAAGATGATTAAAATCTCAATCTAAGCTTTAGAATTGAAACGAAGTATAATTTCCTCTCCCTTAATTATAGCAAAACAACTTTTCAACCCCTACAACTTCACGAATTGAAACTTTGTTGTTTATAATTAACATTGCTAACTTGCAACACTAAACGTAATAATCATGCTCCTACTAACATGATGATTATCAGCATAACACTTATGGTCCCACTAGCTCTGACATATTTCCAGAAATCTGCTGGACTTCTGAAATTTAGATTCATACACCCTTTCTTAGATAGCTCACATGTGTGTCTAAACAATTTTCAGGACTATGAAAAGGGATGCCATAATCATAGTCTCAATTGCTTAGGCATTTTCCATTTCTCACAAGTCCATGTTAGTGTGCCGGTTAACCACACGCGCTCCACTAACGACTTTTGAAAATGCAAATAACACAATTGATATCTATGTAAAATCTACTTAGTGAAAGCATTTCCTCACCATCATTTTCATGAATCGGAGAGAAACCTTATGACACTTAGATTTTATGATGTATGAGTTCCTATCCATGTTAATTTGTCAAAACTATAATCACAAGATAAGGTTAGTGACAAATTCAGCCTTACATGGATTAAACTTGTTCAATCTTAGTTTCTTGTCACCTTGGTAGCACAAGGCACACCAATGCTTCCAAGTTGAACTCTGATAACTCACATGCAAATTCAACTTATTTGAAGTATGTACAGAAATAAGAATTATGTCAACACGATAGGTTGCAAACCTTAAGTCGTGTGCTAGTGATAAATTACAGGTTTTACTCTTGATTAAATCTTGAAACTCATTCAGGATCTTTAAGGCTCCCACTGTCCCCTTGACATATAAGTTTCCCCAATCAAGAACCATTCCTTGATAAAACAAATATTCAAGGGATAGTGCGGATTCTTATCAAGACTAACACTTCACACAATTGGTCTTAGTTGGTCTTTGTCTCATCCAAGACATCACAACTTACCAATCTCAAACATACAAGAGTAGAAAACATTTTACTCTTACATTTGACTAGTGTTAATAAATCTTCCTTTATGTCACTCAATGTTACAATCTTGGAGTATGACTCTGAGAATTGTTTTGGAACGAAGTATGACTCATCTTCTCGATCTTAACCAATCCAAAAATTCATGACCTCTCTTCTTAGCCATAACAATGCACTAAGACGTCCTTAGAGTATGAATTTGTGATACGGTTTCATAATCATTAAGATGATCATGAAATACGATACTAAAGTACTCGCCCATCCTTTCAGATTTGAGAAACTTTTATCTTTCTGCCTAATTTGATTCTTCTCATTTGTTTTGTCATACATTGTAACCTTTCCAATAATTATACTTAACCTCATAAGTATAATCATATTTACTAATCTTTAGTAAATCATGACAAATCAATCTTTGTGGTGGACCTTGACCAGCACACACCCAGTGTACCTAATTCCTTAGTCCTTCAATTAACTCACATATACATGTGATCAAAGAATTAGTCTTAATTTTCAAAGATGAAAATTCTCATTCATCATACAATACAACTTGTATGATTCCAATTTTCTGTCCAATTGAAACTTGGGTGATGAAAAACTTTCTTCATTTGGTAAATTTAGACACTACCACAAATGAAAGAATCAAATCCACTTTCCAATATTGCTATTACTGGAAACATATAAGCAACAATTTTCCACAGATGCCATTGTAAGGATATTTTTAAAATAAATAAAATTAAAACCCCTTTTTTTTCTTTTTTTTTTTAAACTTATCGGAAAAACTTATCCTTACAATCCACATGAAAACCTTATTGTTATCTATTCATAAGCAATATCTTATAACTCTTAAGCAACAGCTCAAAATTCTGATTACCAAACCATGCGATCGAAACCCACCTTCGCAATCAGAATCAACATATACTTCTTTTAAGCTTCCTATCCTTTCTTTGATTCTTAAAAACATCAACATGTGACCCATTCACATTATATAATAAGAATCTCCAAATAGGAACATAATAGAGTTAGACAGTGGACTTTACCCGAAGTAGAGTCAAACCTATTTACTTGATCAACCTTATGACCTTTCAGGTAAATATGGCAGCTTCGCAATCAGTGTCCTTTCCTTTGGCAACAAAACATATAGACCCTTTGGTGATGACACATGAGACTATCTCAGACTCAGCCTTTCTCTTTACCATTTGGTCAACCGAGTTGACTATGGCCGATCCCTTTCCATTGGGAAGAGAAATGCTTTTCTAGATATCCAATGCTACCATTGTCAATGTCCATTTAATACTTGGGAAGTTTTTCTTTTAATCAAATTTGCTTTACTGGTGTTCCAAATCATTGTTGATTCCACAACACCAAGCAAATAGATAACATCATTAAGGGTCATGTCATAGTCTGTCTCATAGTAGTCCCAAAGAGACTCACTATGTTACTAAGAAAGTGATTGAACATCCAACTTTCACGAGACTTTGACACCCAACTCTCCCAAATTGTCAATATGTGACTTTATCTCCAAGATGTGAGCACACATAGACTATGCTTGCCAATAGGGATTGAGTGACTTTAAACTTTTCAAGAACTTGTGGGTGAGGGAGAATAATTGGAGGAGGTGGAGGAAGTGAAGCATGATGTTGAGGGACACCATCTTCAAGAGATTTGGGAAGATCATAGTTGTCTGAACCAGACATCTATAATGGGAGAAAATCAAGTTAGTTGATTCAAAGTCCTTAATATAACACCCAATATGAAATATTAAGGCTAGGACCCAACACAATATTTTATAATTTGGAAGAGGGATGCCGTAATCCAACTATAAAATATTTGAAGGTAGACGAATGACGATTCACCAATTTCCACCATGAAAAACGAAATAATTTATTAGGTTTTAATTGGATTTGAAATTCCTAGATCTTTTGAGATTCATTGAACTTTTCAATGGCATGTTTCAATCTCGAGTGTGCCCCCTCAAATTTTGTGACTGGGATGCCGAGGATCACAAAACAAGGTGTGAATAACCATACCAATTCACTTGGTACCCTTAATATTATCACCCAATCAATGTGTCGGTTAACCACACACGCTCCATTGATCTATGACAAACATTAAGTCACCCTTCGCGATCCTTACTAGTCCAAGTGAGTGTGCCGGTTAACCACACACGCTCCGCCAACGACTTGGTAAGGTACAAAGTGTGAATTCCATGGGCTAGCACCAAATTCACATTTTTCCTAAAGTAACTAAGATTGGGAATTAAATAGAAAATATTTAGTTACTTTATAATAATCATTATACTTTTAATATTAATTTAAAGTCATTGTCCTACCCGTTCGGCTAACGACCCTCCACCAGTCAAGCAAGCGGTGGGTAAGAGTGGACACCCATTAAGTCGCCATTTTATAGGCAACAACCTTATACCCACCTTATAGACCGACTTCGTGAATGAGGCCTACTAACGGTAAAACAATTTGTTCTTATACACACACACACATATATATATATATATATATATATATATATATATATATATATATATATAATTAATTAATCATTAATCTTATAATAGTATAAGGGTAGAATTTTAACTTTTAAAACTTCTAGGGTATGGAATTAAAGTTTGTGTGAGACTTTACAAATTCCAAAACTTGAGGGCAAGTTTTGAACAATTCATAAACTTTTGGATATTCATAACTTATTAGTTTTAATTAAGTGTTTAATACTTTTAATGAAGAGTCTCTTGGAAATCCATAACTTGAGGACAAGTTATGGAGTCCATAAAACATTTATGGGAAAAACTCTTCAAGAAAATGTAACCTACAACTTCTTAAAAAAACATTTAAAAGAAAACCTCTTGGAATTCCATAACTTGAGGACAAATTAAGAATTCCATTAAAACACATTAAGATCAAGAATTAACTAACAAACAATTTGCAAATAATTCCTATGATCTAAAAAAACTCATATGAACAAGAACATCCACATCAACAATTTCAAGAATCATATGAACACATATAAACTTGAAATTTTGATTATAACTTTGAAGTTGGTCCACCATCATCATTACCACATCAAAAACAGGTTTTATGACTCCAAAACAGTTTAAGGTAATGATTCTAGACCAATTGCAGCACCAAAACTCGAAGATATGCTGTCTGGGGGTCCAACTCGTCGAGTGCATGAACCGACTCGCCGAGTTGGATGAGTTTTGCCTTGGACTCGTCGAGTCCCTTCATGGACTCGGCGAGTCAGCTGTGCAGACAGCATAAAATCTTTGATTTTCAGCAATTTGCATCAAGTATTCAAGAAAACAAGCCTAGGCTCTGATACCACTGTTGGGTTTTGAGCAATCTAACACTTCCTAAGTGTGCATGCAACCCTAATAAACCTTGGATCTATGTTTGTCTAAATACATGCAAAATAATAATTTTCCAAGGTTCATAACCTATCTAACATGGCATGGGGTACTTTTTAAACATAAAAGAATTAGATGAGATTACATACCTTTTGATGATGAGTTTGAATCCTAAGGAGTTTGAGGGCCAAGCACCAATAGTGTGAATGCCTCAAATGGAATCACAAATCACCACAAACTCTTGGAAAACTTTGAGAGAGTGTATACACACATAAAAATCGGCCACACACATAGTCTCACACAACTAGTGCCACTAGTGGCTATTTCATGCAACATAAGCATGCTTATATAGTGTACATGATTAGGGTGAAACCTTAATAACCCATGACCCTTCCTTTCCCAAGGATCCATGGGTTAAAAGCTCCATGGATCATCCATGGACTTCCATACAAGCCTAACCCATTAACAAATGAGTGTTAGCCCACACCATATAAAACCAATAGCCCACAATCTAATTAGCCTTCCTTTTAATCTCTAAATTAATTCATAATTAATTTAAGACTAAGACTAATTAAATAACATGACTTCATATTAATATATTATAACTTATAATATATTAATAAACATATGTGTATAACTCTCATAAAATTCTCCATAAATAGTTTGGATGAAATGCAACCCAAATGGACCATGCCGGGTCGGGTCAAGTATATACCAAATAAGTTATGGACTTAGACACCTTATCCAACAGACTCCCACTTGGATAAGTCTAATAACTATATTTGTGTATGTTACTTCAGGAACCAACCAGCAATCGTAGCTCTCGAAAACTCTGTTGAACTATGAAGCGCCATTTTAGATAAGTGATCATATAATCCTCTGTTCTCATGATATCAACCGGACAAATACATGGAACAACGTCGTACTTATTGTCCAGCAGTTTGTTTCCCGATTTCCGATTTGTTTGACAAAGAACTTAATCGAACACATCAATTTAGTTCTGACCGGCCGGTACATAGGTCACAACAAAATCATCGAGGGGCCCATATATTGCTTCTATTTCTAGAAGGAACAGATAAACTTCGACTCATATGCTTGTTCTACTACTTGTTGAATTGTACACAAAGGTACGTTTTATAACATCAAGTTACTGATGTGTTTACGTGCAATCAATGCGCAACCAACTCATAGGTAACAACTCATATCTCTAGGTTTGAAGATTTATATGATATTACCGTCTCACGATTACTCGAGATAAATTCCATGAAGTGATACAAGTGAGCGTGGGTTTATTCCAATACTCATAACTTATGAGCACTCATGAATGTTGTAGCAACCATTGCTATGACTAAACCCATTTAGCCATCTCAAACTCGATTCATGACAGTCTTGATTCATACCTACTTCAAACATATGATCGACTGTGGAGTGTTTAAATAACTTAGTCATTTGGAAAGAATAATCTAGCTATTTTGGAAGTCAAAACATGCAAAGTGAAACACAATAATAATCGAATCCAATATGGTCTCAGAACCCTTTTGAATATAAATAGAACCACCTTTTATTTATCACCATATTGATTACACATTATTCATTGTATAATGTTTCAAACAATCAACTTAAGACTTGAATAAAAACAACAGTCGTCCCATGCTCCTAGCATGTACACTTTGTTTTCTAAGCAATAGTTATGCCATAATCCAAGTATGCACACTATTTATGTAGATCAATTGAACATGATTCCAATGATACTCATTTCACAATCCCAAATCCTTATTGTAAATGTGACAATCCCCGATTCCTATCATTTACCAAAAAATCTATTAGATTTTAAACTTTTATGCAATGTTCCTCTTGTAATGATCATGCACAAGGCCACCAAAACCTTGTCATCAGTCATTACAGAGTATTCCAAAGAAGGTCAATTTCTATGGAACGAAAGTCTCATATTCAAAGTACATTGCTTTGAACATCCTTCTTGCATTAAGCTTTTCTAATCTTACATAGATTGAATAACTTCCACCTATGGAGACATTTACATAGTCCCATTTTTACTATCACTTCCGAACAAGAGTTACTTCTTTTCAAAATATGTCAATATGGTCCTTTCCGACAACTTACATCATACTTCCAACTTTCCCTGAGCAACCAATCTTTGGCGAACCTCAGATTTGTCCTTGACAATTGCTTAATCACTATAATCATATCCAGTTCTAGACTTTTCCCTTCTAAATGCCCTGAGCATTTGGAAAATTTAGAAAGGATGAATATTATAGCACACGGAATCGATCCTATATCAAAAGCATATGGGACACGATTCATGATGTCTCACATAAAGACATGATACTAGACCAGTCTCTTGCTACAATATTTTTTATTTGCCATGTTTTCAAAATTTAACTATGAAGAGGGATGCCGTAATCATAATCGAATTTTGAAAACGCAATATATATATAGAATTTCTTCAAGTTTGAACCATTCCAACAAAAAATTCATATATATATATATATATATATATATATATATATATATATATATTCTTGACTAAAGATGATTAAAATCTCAATCTAAGCTTTAGAATTGAAACGAAGTATAATTTCCTCTCCCTTAATTATAGCAAAACAACTTTTCAACCCCTACAACTTCACGAATTGAAACTTTGTTGTTTATAATTAACATTGCTAACTTGCAACACTAAATGTAATAATCATGCTCCTACTAACATGATGATTATCAGCATAACACTTATGGTCCCACTAGCTCTGACATATTTCCAGAAATCTGCTGGACTTCTGAAATTTAGATTCATACACCCTTTCTTAGATAGCTCACATGTGTGTCTAAACAATTTTCAGGACTATGAAAAGGGATGCCGTAATCATAGTCTCAATTGCTTAGGCATTTTCCATTTCTCACAAGTCCATGTTAGTGTGCCGGTTAACCACACGCGCTCCACTAACGACTTTTGAAAATGCAAATAACACAATTGATATCTATGTAAAATCTACTTAGTGAAAGCATTTCCTCACCATCATTTTCATGAATCGGAGAGAAACCTTATGACACTAAGATTTTATGATGTATGAGTTCCTATCCATGTTAATTTGTCAAAACTATAATCACAAGATAAGGTTAGTGACAAATTCAGCCTTACATGGATTAAACTTGTTCAATCTTAGTTTCTTGTCACCTTGGTAGCACAAGGCACACCAATGCTTCCAAGTTGAACTCTGATAACTCACATGCAAATTCAACTTATTTGAAGTATGTACAGAAATAAGAATTATGTCAACACGATAGGTTGCAAACCTTAAGTCGTGTGCTAGTGATAAATTACAGGTTTTACTCTTGATTAAATCTTGAAACTCATTCAGGATCTTTAAGGCTCCCACTGTCCCCTTGACATATAAGTTTCCCCAATCAAGAACCATTCCTTGATAAAACAAATATTCAAGGGATAGTGCGGATTCTTATCAAGACTAACACTTCACACAATTGGTCTTAGTTGGTCTTTGTCTCATCCAAGACATCACAACTTACCAATCTCAAACATACAAGAGTAGAAAACATTTTACTCTTACATTTGACTAGTGTTAATAAATCTTCCTTTATGTCACTCAATGTTACAATCTTGGAGTATGACTCTAAGAATTGTTTTGGAACGAAGTATGACTCATCTTCTCGATCTTAACCAATCCAAAAATTCATGACCTCTCTTCTTAGCCATAACAATGCACTAAGACGTCCTTAGAGTATGAATTTGTGATACGGTTTCATAATCATTAAGATGATCATGAAATACGATACTAAAGTACTCTCCCATCCTTTCAGATTTGAGAAACTTTTATCTTTCTGCCTAATTTGATTCTTCTCATTTGTTTTGTCATACATTGTAACCTTTCCAATAATTATACTTAACCTCATAAGTATAATCATATTTACTAATCTTTAGTAAATCATGACAAATCAATCTTTGTGGTGGACCTTGACCAGCGCACACCCAGTGTACCTAATTCCTTAGTCCTTCAATTGACTCACATATACATGTGATCAAAGAATTAGTCTTAATTTTCAAAGATGAAAATTCTCATTCATCATACAATACAACTTGTATGATTCCAATTTTCTGTCCAATTGAAACTTGGGTGATGAAAAACTTTCTTCATTTGGTAAATTTTGACACTAACACAAATGAAAGAATGAAATCCACTTTCCAATATTGCTATTACTGGAAACATATAAGCAACAATTTTCCACAGATGCCATTGTAAGGATATTTTTAAAATAAATAAAATTAAAACCCCCTTTTTTTTTTTTTTTTAAACTTTTCGGAAAAACTTATCCTTACAATCCACATGAAAACCTTATTGTTATCTATTCATAAGCAATATCTTATAACTCTTAAGCAACAGCTCAAAATTCTGATTACCAAACCATGCGATCGAAACCCACCTTCGCAATCAGAATCAACATATACTTCTTTTAAGCTTCCTATCCTTTCTTTGATTCTTAAAAACATCAACATGTGACCCATTCACATTATATAATAAGAATCTCCAAATAGGAACATAATAGAGTTAGACAGTGGACTTTACCCAAAGTAGAGTCAAACCTCTTTACTTGATCAACCTTATGACCTTTCAGGTAAATAGGGCAGCTTCGCAATCAGTGTCCCTTCCTTTGGCAACAAAACATATAGACCTTTTGGTGATGGCACATGAGACTATCTCAGACTCAGCCTTTCTCCTTACCATTTGGTCAACCGAGTTGACTATGGCCGATCCCTTTCCATTGGGAAGAGAAATGCTTTTCTAGATATCCAATGCTACCATTGTCAATGTCCATTTAATACTTGGGAAGTTTTTCTTTTAATCAAATTTGCTTTACTGGTGTTCCAAATCATTGTTGATTCCACAACACCAAGCAAATAGATAACATCATTAAGGGTCATGTCATAGTCTGTCTCATAGTAGTCCCAAAGAGACTCACTATGTTACTAAGAAAGTGATTGAACATCCAACTTTCACGAGACTTTGACACCCAACTCTCCCAGATTGTCAATATGTGACTTTATCTCCAAGATGTGAGCACACATAGACTATGCTTGCCAATAGGGATTGAGTGACTTTAAACTTTTCAAGAACTTGTGGGTGAGGGAGAATAATTGGAGGAGGTGGAGGAAGTGAAGCATGATATTGAGGGACACCATCTTCAAGAGATTTGGGAAGATCATAGTTGTCTGAACCAGACATCTATAATGGGAGAAAATCAAGTTAGTTGATTCAAAGTCCTTAATATAACACCCAATATGAAATATTAAGGCTAGGACCCAACACAATATTTTATAATTTGGAAGAGGGATGCCGTAATCCAACTATAAAATAGTTGAAGGTAGACGAATGACGATTCACCAATTTCCACCATGAAAAACGAAATAATTTATTAGGTTTTAATTGGATTTGAAATTCCTAGATCTTTTGAGATTCATTGAACTTTTCAATGGCATGTTTCAATCTCGAGTGTGCCCCCTCAAATTTTGTGACTGGGATGCCGAGGATCACAAAACAAGGTGTGAATAACCATACCAATTCACTTGGTACCCTTAATATTATCACCCAATCAATGTGTCGGTTAACCACACACGCTCCATTGATCTATGACAAACATTAAGTCACCCTTCGCGATCCTTACTAGTCCAAGTGAGTGTGCCGGTTAACCACACACGCTCCGCCAACGACTTGGTAAGGTACAAAGTGTGAATTCCATGGGCTAGCACCAAATTCACATTTTTCCTAAAGTAACTAAGACTGGGAATTAAATAGAAAATATTTAGTTACTTTATAATAATCATTATACTTTTAATATTAATTTAAAGTCATTGTCCTACCCGTTCGGCTAACGACCCTCCACCAGTCAAGCAAGCGGTGGGTAAGAGTGGACACCCATTAAGTCGCCATTTTATAGGCAACAACCTTATACCCACCTTATAGACCGACTTCGTGAATGAGGCCTACTAACGGTAAAACAATTTGTTCTTATACACACACACACACACACACACACACACATATATATATATATATATATATATAATTAATCATTAATCTTATAATAGTATAAGGGTAGAATTTTAACTTTTAAAACTTCTAGGGTATGGAATTAAAGTTTGTGTGAGACTTTACAAATTCCAAAACTTGAGGGCAAGTTTTGAACAATTCATAAACTTTTGGATATTCATAACTTATTAGTTTTAATTAAGTGTTTAATACTTTTAATGAAGAGTCTCTTGGAAATCCATAACTTGAGGACAAGTTATGGAGTCCATAAAACATTTATGGGAAAAACTCTTCAAGAAAATGTAACCTACAACTTCTTAAAAAAAACATTTAAAAGAAAACCTCTTGGAATTCCATAACTTGAGGACAAATTAAGAATTCCATTAAAACACATTAAGATCAAGAATTAACTAACAAACAATTTGCAAATAATTCCTATGATCTAACAAAACTCATATGAACAAGAACATCCACATCAACAATTTCAAGAATCATATGAACACATAGAAACTTGAAATTTTGATTATAACTTTGAAGTTGGTCCACCATCATCATTACCACATCAAAAACAGGTTTTATGACTCCAAAACAGTTTAAGGTAATGATTCTAGACCAATTCCAGCACCAAAACTCGAAGATATGCTGTCTGGGGGTCCAACTCATCGAGTGCATGAACCGACTCGCCGAGTTGGATGAGTTTTGCCTTGGACTCGTCGAGTCCCTTCATGGACTCGGCGAGTCAGCTGTGCAGACAGCATAAAATCTTTGATTTTCAGCAATTTGCATCAAGTATTCAAGAAAACAAGCCTAGGCTCTGATACCACTGTTGGGTTTTGAGCAATCTAACACTTCCTAAGTGTGCATGCAACCCTAATAAACCTTGGATCTATGTTTGTCTAAATACATGCAAAATAATAATTTTCCAAGGTTCATAACCTATCTAACATGGCATGGGGTACTTTTTAAACATAAAAGAATTAGATGAGATTACATACCTTTTGATGATGAGTTTGAATCCTAAGGAGTTTGAGGGCCAAGCACCAATAGTGTGAATGCCTCAAATGGAATCACAAATCACCACAAACTCTTGGAAAACTTTGAGAGAGTGTATACACACATAAAAATCGGCCACACACATAGTCTCACACAACTAGTGCCACTAGTGGCTATTTCATGCAACATAAGCATGCTTATATAGTGTACATGATTAGGGTGAAACCTTAATAACCCATGACCCTTCCTTTCCCAAGGATCCATGGGTTAAAAGCTCCATGGATCATCCATGGACTTCCATACAAGCCTAACCCATTAACAAATGAGTGTTAGCCCACACCATATAAAACCAATAGCCCACAATCTAAATAGCCTTCCTTTTAATCTCTAAATTAATTCATAATTAATTTAAGACTAAGACTAATTAAATAACATGACTTCATATTAATATATTATAACTTATAATATATTAATAAACATATGTGTATAACTCTCATAAAATTCTCCATAAATAGTTTGGATGAAATGCAACCCAAATGGACCATGCCGGGTCGGGTCAAGTATATACCAAATAAGTTATGGACTTAGACACCTTATCCAGCAGACTCCCACTTGGATAAGTCTAATAACTATATTTGTGTATGTTACTTCAGGAACCAACCAGCAATCGTAGCTCTCGAAAACTCTGTTGAACTATGAAGCGCCATTTTAGATAAGTGATCATATAATCCTCTGTTCTCATGATATCAACCGGACAAATACATGGAACAACGTCGTACTTATTGTCCAGCAGTTTGTTTCCCGATTTCCGATTTGTTTGACAAAGAACTTAATCGAACACATCAATTTAGTTCTGACCGGCCGGTACATAGGTCACAACAAAATCATCGAGGGGCCCATATATTGCTTCTATTTCTAGAAGGAACAGATAAACTTCGACTCATATGCTTGTTCTACTACTTGTTGAATTGTACACAAAGGTACGTTTTATAACATCAAGTTACTGATGTGTTTACGTGCAATCAATGCGCAACCAACTCATAGGTAACAACTCATATCTCTAGGTTTGAAGATTTATATGATATTACCGTCTCACGATTACTCGAGATAAATTCCATGAAGTGATACAAGTGAGCGTGGGTTTATTCCAATACTCATAACTTATGAGCACTCATGAATGTTGTAGCAACCATTGCTATGACTAAACCCATTTAGCCATCTCAAACTCGATTCATGACAGTCTTGATTCATACCTACTTCAAACATATGATCGACTGTGGAGTGTTTAAATAACTTAGTCATTTGGAAAGAATAATCTAGCTATTTTGGAAGTCAAAACATGCAAAGTGAAACACAATAATAATCGAATCCAATATGGTCTCAGAACCCTTTTGAATATAAATAGAACCACCTTTTATTTATCACCATATTGATTACACATTATTCATTGTATAATGTTTCAAACAATCAACTTAAGACTTGAATAAAAACAACAGTCGTCCCATGCTCCTAGCATGTACACTTTGTTTTCTAAGCAATAGTTATGCCATAATCCAAGTATGCACACTATTTATGTAGATCAATTGAACATGATTCCAATGATACTCATTTCACAATCCCAAATCCTTATTGTAAATGTGACAATCCCCGATTCCTATCATTTACCAAAAAATCTATTAGATTTTAAACTTTTATGCAATGTTCCTCTTGTAATGATCATGCACAAGGCCACCAAAACCTTGTCATCAGTCATTACAGAGTATTCCAAAGAAGGTCAATTTCTATGGAACGAAAGTCTCATATTCAAAGTACATTGCTTTGAACATCCTTCTTGCATTAAGCTTTTCTAATCTTACATAGATTGAATAACTTCCACCTATGGAGACATTTACATAGTCCCATTTTTACTATCACTTCCGAACAAGAGTTACTTCTTTTCAAAATATGTCAATATGGTCCTTTCCGACAACTTACATCATACTTCCAACTTTCCCTGAGCAACCAATCTTTGGCGAACCTCAGATTTGTCCTTGACAATTGCTTAATCACTATAATCATATCCAGTTCTAGACTTTTCCCTTCTAAATGCCCTGAGCATTTGGAAAATTTAGAAAGGATGAATATTATAGCACACGGAATCGATCCTATATCAAAAGCATATGGGACACGATTCATGATGTCTCACATAAAGACATGATACTAGACCAGTCTCTTGCTACAATATTTTTTATTTGCCATGTTTTCAAAATTTAACTATGAAGAGGGATGCCGTAATCATAATCGAATTTTGAAAACGCAATATATATATAGAATTTCTTCAAGTTTGAACCATTCCAACAAAAAATTCATATATATATATATATATATATATATATATATATATATATATATATATATATATATTCTTGACTAAAGATGATTAAAATCTCAATCTAAGCTTTAGAATTGAAACGAAGTATAATTTCCTCTCCCTTAATTATAGCAAAACAACTTTTCAACCCCTACAACTTCACGAATTGAAACTTTGTTGTTTATAATTAACATTGCTAACTTGCAACACTAAATGTAATAATCATGCTCCTACTAACATGATGATTATCAGCATAACACTTATGGTCCCACTAGCTCTGACATATTTCCAGAAATCTGCTGGACTTCTGAAATTTAGATTCATACACCCTTTCTTAGATAGCTCACATGTGTGTCTAAACAATTTTCAGGACTATGAAAAGGGATGCCGTAATCATAGTCTCAATTGCTTAGGCATTTTCCATTTCTCACAAGTCCATGTTAGTGTGCCGGTTAACCACATGCGCTCCACTAACGACTTTTGAAAATGCAAATAACACAATTGATATCTATGTAAAATCTAATTAGTGAAAGCATTTCCTCACCATCATTTTCATGAATCGGAGAGAAACCTTATGACACTAAGATTTTATGATGTATGAGTTCCTATCCATGTTAATTTGTCAAAACTATAATCACAAGATAAGGTTAGTGACAAATTCAGCCTTACATGGATTAAACTTGTTCAATCTTAGTTTCTTGTCACCTTGGTAGCACAAGGCACACCAATGCTTCCAAGTTGAACTCTGATAACTCACATGCAAATTCAACTTATTTGAAGTATGTACAGAAATAAGAATTATGTCAACACGATAGGTTGCAAACCTTAAGTCGTGTGCTAGTGATAAATTACAGGTTTTACTCTTGATTAAATCTTGAAACTCACTCAGGATCTTTAAGGCTCCCACTGTCCCCTTGACATATAAGTTTCCCCAATCAAGAACCATTCCTTGATAAAACAAATATTCAAGGGATAGTGCGGATTCTTATCAAGACTAACACTTCACACAATTGGTCTTAGTTGGTCTTTGTCTCATCCAAGACATCACAACTTACCAATCTCAAACATACAAGAGTAGAAAACATTTTACTCTTACATTTGACTAGTGTTAATAAATCTTCCTTTATGTCACTCAATGTTACAATCTTGGAGTATGACTCTGAGAATTGTTTTGGAACGAAGTATGACTCATCTTCTCGATCTTAACCAATCCAAAAATTCATGACCTCTCTTCTTAGCCATAACAATGCACTAAGACGTCCTTAGAGTATGAATTTGTGATACGGTTTCATAATCATTAAGATGATCATGAAATACGATACTAAAGTACTCTCCCATCCTTTCAGATTTGAGAAACTTTTATCTTTCTGCCTAATTTGATTCTTCTCATTTGTTTTGTCATACATTGTAACCTTTCCAATAATTATACTTAACCTCATAAGTATAATCATATTTACTAATCTTTAGTAAATCATGACAAATCAATCTTTGTGGTGGACCTTGACCAGCGCACACCCAGTGTACCTAATTCCTTAGTCCTTCAATTGACTCACATATACATGTGATCAAAGAATTAGTCTTAATTTTCAAAGATGAAAATTCTCATTCATCATACAATACAACTTGTATGATTCCAATTTTCTGTCCAATTGAAACTTGGGTGATGAAAAACTTTCTTCATTTGGTAAATTTAGACACTACCACAAATGAAAGAATGAAATCCACTTTCCAATATTGCTATTACTGGAAACATATAAGCAACAATTTTCCACAGATGCCATTGTAAGGATATTTTTAAAATAAATAAAATTAAAACCCCTTTTTTTTCTTTTTTTTTTTTTAAACTTTTCGGAAAAACTTATCCTTACAATCCACATGAAAACCTTATTGTTATCTATTCATAAGCAATATCTTATAACTCTTAAGCAACAGCTCAAAATTCTGATTACCAAACCATGCGATCGAAACCCACCTTCGCAATCAGAATCAACATATACTTCTTTTAAGCTTCCTATCCTTTCTTTGATTCTTAAAAACATCAACATGTGACCCATTCACATTATATAATAAGAATCTCCAAATAGGAACATAATAGAGTTAGACAGTGGACTTTACCCAAAGTAGAGTCAAACCTCTTTACTTGATCAACCTTATGACCTTTCAGGTAAATACGGCAGCTTCGCAATCAGTGTCCCTTCCTTTGGCAACAAAACATATAGACCTTTTGGTGATGGCACATGAGACTATCTCAGACTCAACCTTTCTCCTTACCATTTGGTCAACCGAGTTGACTATGGCCGATCCCTTTCCATTGGGAAGAGAAATGCTTTTCTAGATATCCAATGCTACCATTGTCAATGTCCATTTAATACTTGGGAAGTTTTTCTTTTAATCAAATTTGCTTTACTGGTGTTCCAAATCATTGTTGATTCCACAACACCAAGCAAATAGATAACATCATTAAGGGTCATGTCATAGTCTGTCTCATAGTAGTCCCAAAGAGACTCACTATGTTACTAAGAAAGTGATTGAACATCCAACTTTCACGAGACTTTGACACCCAACTCTCCCAGATTGTCAATATGTGACTTTATCTCCAAGATGTGAGCACACATAGACTATGCTTGCCAATAGGGATTGAGTGACTTTAAACTTTTCAAGAACTTGTGGGTGAGGGAGAATAATTGGAGGAGGTGGAGGAAGTGAAGCATGATGTTGAGGGACACCATCTTCAAGAGATTTGGGAAGATCATAGTTGTCTGAACCAGACATCTATAATGGGAGAAAATCAAGTTAGTTGATTCAAAGTCCTTAATATAACACCCAATATGAAATATTAAGGCTAGGACCCAACACAATATTTTATAATTTGGAAGAGGGATGTCGTAATCCAACTATAAAATAGTTGAAGGTAGACGAATGACGATTCACCAATTTCCACCATGAAAAACGAAATAATTTATTAGGTTTTAATTGGATTTGAAATTCCTAGATCTTTTGAGATTCATTGAACTTTTTAATGGAATGTTTCAATCTCGAGTGTGCCCCCTCAAATTTTGTGACTGGGATGCCGAGGATCACAAAACAAGGTGTGAATAACCATACCAATTCACTTGGTACCCTTAATATTATCACCCAATCAATGTGTCGGTTAACCACACACGCTCCATTGATCTATGACAAACATTAAGTCACCCTTCGCGATCCTTACTAGTCCAAGTGAGTGTGCCGGTTAACCACACACGCTCCGCCAACGACTTGGTAAGGTACAAAGTGTGAATTCCACGGGCTAGCACCAAATTCACATTTTTCCTAAAGTAACTAAGATTGGGAATTAAATAGAAAATATTTAGTTACTTTATAATAATCATTATACTTTTAATATTAATTTAAAGTCATTGTCCTACCCGTTCGGCTAACGACCCTCCACCAGTCAAGCAAGCGGTGGGTAAGAGTGGACACCCATTAAGTCGCCATTTTATAGGCAACAACCTTATACCCACCTTATAGACCGACTTCGTGAATGAGGCCTACTAACGGTAAAACAATTTGTTCTTATACACACACACACACACACACATATATATATATATATATATATATATATATATATATATATATATATATATAATTAATCATTAATCTTATAATAGTATAAGGGTAGAATTTTAACTTTTAAAACTTCTAGGGTATGGAATTAAAGTTTGTGTGAGACTTTACAAATTCCAAAACTTGAGGGCAAGTTTTGAACAATTCATAAACTTTTGGATATTCATAACTTATGAGTTTTAATTAAGTGTTTAATACTTTTAATGAAGAGTCTCTTGGAAATCCATAACTTGAGGACAAGTTATGGAGTCCATAAAACATTTATGGGAAAAACTCTTCAAGAAAATGTAACCTACAACTTCTTAAAAAAAACATTTAAAAGAAAACCTCTTGGAATTCCATAACTTGAGGACAAATTAAGAATTCCATTAAAACACATTAAGATCAAGAATTAACTAACAAACAATTTGCAAATAATTCCTATGATCTAACAAAACTCATATGAACAAGAACATCCACATCAACAATTTCAAGAATCATATGAACACATATAAACTTGAAATTTTGATTATAACTTTGAAGTTGGTCCACCATCATCATTACCACATCAAAAACAGGTTTTATGACTCCAAAACAGTTTAAGGTAATGATTCTAGACCAATTCTAGCACCAAAACTCGAAGATATGCTGTCTGGGGGTCCAACTCGTCGAGTGCATGAACCGACTCGCCGAGTTGGATGAGTTTTGCCTTGGACTCGTCGAGTCCCTTCATGGACTCGGCGAGTCAGCTGTGCAGACAGCATAAAATCTTTGATTTTCAGCAATTTGCATCAAGTATTCAAGAAAACAAGCCTAGGCTCTGATACCACTGTTGGGTTTTGAGCAATCTAACACTTCCTAAGTGTGCATGCAACCCTAATAAACCTTGGATCTATGTTTGTCTAAATACATGCAAAATAATAATTTTCCAAGGTTCATAACCTATCTAACATGGCATGGGGTACTTTTTAAACATAAAAGAATTAGATGAGATTACATACCTTTTGATGATGAGTTTGAATCCTAAGGAGTTTGAGGGCCAAGCACCAATAGTGTGAATGCCTCAAATGGAATCACAAATCACCACAAACTCTTGGAAAACTTTGAGAGAGTGTATACACACATAAAAATCGGCCACACACATAGTCTCACACAACTAGTGCCACTAGTGGCTATTTCATGCAACATAAGCATGCTTATATAGTGTACATGATTAGGGTGAAACCTTAATAACCCATGACCCTTCCTTTCCCAAGGATCCATGGGTTAAAAGCTCCATGGATCATCCATGGACTTCCATACAAGCCTAACCCATTAACAAATGAGTGTTAGCCCACACCATATAAAACCAATAGCCCACAATCTAATTAGCCTTCCTTTTAATCTCTAAATTAATTCATAATTAATTTAAGACTAAGACTAATTAAATAACGTGACTTCATATTAATATATTATAACTTATAATATATTAAGAAACATATGTGTATAACTCTCATAAAATTATCCATAAATAGTTTGGATGAAATGCAACCCAAATGGACCATGCCGGGTCGGGTCAAGTATATACCAAATAAGTTATGGACTTAGACACCTTATCCAACAAGTTCTTCCAAGGTGTTTTGGTGATTTGTGATTCCACTTGAGGCTTCCACACTATTGGGGCTAAGCTCTTAAAGCTTGCAGACATCAAGCTACATCAAAAGGTATGTCATCTAACTAGAACTTTGTAGTATAGGTGCTTCATAATATGCTAGTTAGGATGAAACCTTGAAATATTTAATATTTGCATATATAATAGAGAGAACATAGATCTAATGTTTATAGGGTTGCATGTTCACCATAGGAGTGTTAGAATGCTCAAACCCATCAGTGGTATCAGAGACTAGGCTTGTTTTCTTATATACTTGATGCAACTGCTGAAAAATTGAAGTTATATTGCCGTCTGGACAGTGGACTCGCCGAGTTCACTAATGGACTCGACGAGTCCAAGGAAAAATGCAACCAACTCATCGAGTTGGTTCATGCACTCAGCGAGTTGGACCCCCTGACAGCATATCTTCAAGTTTTGGTGCTGGAATTGGTCTAGACTCATTATCTTAAACTGTTTTGGACTTATAAAAACTATTTTTTGATGTGGTAATGATTATGGTAAACCAATTTCGGAGTTGTTTTCAAAATTTCAAGTTTTATAGGGTTAATTTTATGATTCTTGAAATTGTTGATATGCATGCTCTTGAACGTATGAGCTTAGATGATCATAGGAATTATTTGTAACCTTCTTGGTAGTTTAATTCTTGATCATTATGTGTTTTAATGGAGTCCATTACTTGTCCTCAAGTTATGGATAACCAAAAGTCACAAGTCATTAAATCCATTAAAAGAACACAATGGCTACATAAGATGAAAAGTCACTCATTTTAATAAGCCATTAACTCACAAGTTATGAGAAATGAAAAGTTTTGAAAGTTTACAAAACTTGCCCTCAAGTTTTGGAACAAGTAAAGTCATAATTAAAACTTTAGTTCTAATCCCTAAAATTAAAAAAAAAAGTTAAAATCCAAGCCTTATACTTTATAAGATTATAAGTTTAATAATATTTATATATGTATAAGAACAAAAAGTCGTCTTACCATTAGTAGGCCTCATTCATGAAGCCGATCTATAAGCGGGTATAAGGTTACTGCCTATAAAATGGCAGTTTAATGGGTGTCCACTCTCACCCACTGCTTCCTTGACCGGTGGAGGGTCATTAGTCGAACGAATAGGACAAGGACTATAATTCTCCCTTCATTAAAAGTATTAATGATAAATACTAAGTAACTAAACATTTATAAATTCCCAATCTTAGTTACTTAGAAAAATGTGAATAAGGTGCTAATCCATGAAATTACACTTTGCACTTTGTTTAAGCCGTTAGTGGAGTGTGTGTGGTTAACCGACACACTAACCTGGATTTAACAAGGTAGGAAAAGGGTAACTTAGCATTTATCATAGTATCGGTGGAGCGTGTGTGGTTAACCGACACATCAATTGAGGGGTAAATATTAAGGGTACCAAGTATATTTGCATGGTTACTTCACACCTTGTTTTGTGATCCTCAGCATCCCAGTCACAAAACCTCAAGGGCACACTCGAGATTGAAACATGCCATTGAAAAGTTCAATGAATCTCAAAAGAATCTACGAGTTTCAAAACCAATTAAAACCTAATAATACATTTCGTTTATCTTGGTGGAAATTGGTGAATCGTCATTCACCTACCTAAAAATATTTTATAGCTTAGATTACGACATCCTTCTTCCAAGTTATAAAATAGTTTGTTGGGTCATAGCCTTAATATTTCATATTGGGTGTTATATTAAGGACTTAAATCAACTTTACTTGAATTTCTCCCATTGTTGATGTCTGGTTTAGACAACAACGACCTTCCCAAATCAAGCTTTCCTAATGAATATGACTTCCCGAGTTTGGCTCATGGAAGTCATATTTCTCTTCCTCCACCTCCTCCAATTATTCTCCCTGACCCATAAGTTTAAGGACTCAATTTGTACTCCCAATAAAACATAAAATTGGAAGTCTTGTGTGCACTCATGTCTTAGGACTGAAGTCACACAGTGACATGTTGAGAATGTTGGGTGTCATTGTCCCAAGGAAGTTGGCTATTGACTGGGTCTTTCAGTCACTTCCTGAGTCATATAGAAAGACTACTATGTGACAGATCACGACATGAACCTAACGGATCTTTCTTATTTGCTTATTGTTGCTGAATCAAAAATGATTTGGTACAATAGTCAAGCAAATATGGATGGAAGGTCTATTTCTCAAACCTTCCATGGACATGTACAATGGTGACATTGGAAATTCAGAAAAACTTTCTCTTTCCAATGGAAAGGGATCGGCCTTGGTCAACCCGGTTGACTGGAAGGTAAAGAGAAAGGCTAAGTCTGGAATAGCCTGTGTACCATTCCCAAAGAGTCTATATGTTCTCATTGTGAAGAAAAGGAGCATTGGAAGCGAAGCTGACCAAGCTACCTGAAAGAAAGAAGAATCAAAAGTTTGACTCTGCTTCAGGTAAGTCCATTATCTAACGATGTTATGTTCCCAGTTGATGATTCTTAATACCAAAATGTGACTCGGTTGCATTTTGATATTTAGCAGGATTAAGCAAAGGGAACAAAACTTAAAGAAAGAGTATGCTGAATTTGATCGCGAAGATGGATTTATCTCGCTTGGTTGAAGATTGAATTCCTGAGCTACTTCTTAGGAGTTATGATAGATTGCTAGGAAACATGTAATAGCATAGTTTTCATTTCAAGTTATATTGTAAGGAACAAGTTTTTTCCGCATGTTAAAAATAAATAAAAGTTTGTTTTACTTTATTTTATCTCCTTACAATGACATTCATGAAAACTTGATGTTTGTATGTTTATAGCAATATTGGAAATATGATTTTGATTCTTTTATTTGTGGTAGTGTCTAAATTTACCAAATAAGGAAAAATTCTCATCACCCAAGTTTCAATTGGAGCGAAACATGGAATCATACAAGGTGTTTAGTGTCATGTATTAGAATTTTTAACTTTGGAAAATTAAGACTAGTTCCGTGTTCACATGTATATGTGAGTCAAGAGAAGGACTAAGGGATCAAGTACACATTCTTGTGCACTAGCCAAAGTTAACCACAAAAGATGGATAAGACTATTCGTCATGATTTACTAAGGTTTAGTAAATATGATTTTACTTCCAAGCTTAAGTATAATTTTGAGACAGTGGAAAAGTTTCAATGTATGACAGAACGAATAAGAAGAATCAAATTAGGCAGAAGGATAAAAGTTTCTCAAATTTGAAATGATGGGAGAGTACTTTAGTATCATGTTTTAAGATCATCTTAATGATATTGAGACCTTATCACAATTCATCCTCTAAGTGCACTCTGATAGTTAAGAAGAGGAGTTATGAATTGTTGAAGTTGTTAAATCAAGAAGATGATTCATACTTCATTCCAAAATCAATTTTTAGAGTTATACTCTAAGATTATAACTTGAGTGAGATATCTTAAAGAAGGTTTAATACACTTGTCAAATGTAATACTATTACATTTGAAATTGGTAAGTTGTGATGTTTTGGATAAAACAAAGACCAACTAAGGCCAATTGTGTGAAGTGTTTGTCTTGATTAAGAATCCACACCACTTCTTGAATATTTGGCAAGAAAGTCTTATAAGTCGAGAAGACAATGGGAGTATCCTGATATAGTTTCAAGAACTAATCAAGAATAAAAACTTGTATTTCATCACTAGCACACAACTAGAGGTTTATAACCTATCGTGCTGACATTTCTGTGCCCATTCCAGTTAAGTTGGCTATACATTTGAGTTCTACATGTTCTCAATTGTTTGCATAGCTACTTGGAAGTAATGGCAGGCCCTTGAGCTGCCAGTTGGCAAGAAGTTAAGATTGCACAAGTTCAATCCATATGAGTTAGGATTTGTTACTAACCTAGTCTTGTGATTATGGTTTGACAAATCACAAGGATAAGAACACATACACCATAAAATCTAAGTGTCATAAGGTTTCTCTCCGATTCATGAAAATGATGGTGAGGAAATTCTTTCACTAAGTAGATTTGATGTAGATAGCAATTGTGATATTTTTCAGTTCTCAAAGTCGTTAGTGGAGTGTGCATGGTTAACCAGCACACTAACATTGACTTATGAGAAATGGCAAAAAGTCTAAACAATTAAGACTATGATTATGGCATCCCTTTTCATAGTTCTGAAATTGCTTAGACACACCTATGCACTATCTAAGATAAGGTGTATGATTTTGATAAAGTCTAATCAAAACAATCTAGTATCAGAAATCTGAACTTTGGTAAGAATGTCAATAAAGTATTGACTTCTAGAGGTCCAACTGTTTTCTAGATACATGTCAACGCTAGTGGGAGCATAAGTGTTATGCTAATAATCATCATGTTAGTGGGAGCATGATAACTAAGATATGTATTCCAAGTCAGCAACGTTAATAGCATAGGACACCTAGTGTTTTAATTCAAGCATAAAGTTGATAAAACTGAAACAATGAATAATGAGTAATCAGTATGGTGATAAATAGAAAGTGTTTTATTTATATTCATAGGTTTTGATATCATATTAGATTCATTTATTCTTGTATTTCACTTTGCATGTTTTGACTTCTACAATAACTAGGTTATTCTTCCGGGATGACTAAGTTATTCAAACCATCCACATTCGGTCGTATGTTGGAAGTAGATATGAATTAAGATTGTCATGGGTTGGCTTGTAAAGGTCCAAGTTGGTGGACAAAGTTGTGCTACAACACTCATGAGTGCTCATAAGTTCTGAGTATTGAATTCAACCCACACTCATTTGAATCTCTTCATGGATTCTATCACGAGTGATCATGAGATGATAATATCTTATATTCTTCAAACCTAGAGATATGAGTTGTTACTAAGAGTTTGTTGTACATTGATTTCACGAAAACACATTCGGTAACTTGATGTTATAAAACATAAATTTGTGTATGATTCAACAAGTAGTAGAACAAGCCATATGAGTCGAAGTTTATCCATTCCTTTTACCTTCGGGATAAAAGAGACATATGTGGGCCCCTCGATGATTTAGCGATGACACATGAGTGCTTGGCCAAGCCAGGACTTATTTGATTTGTTCAATCAGTCAGTCGTCATAAATCGGAAATCGGGAAACAACAAATCAACTAAGAGAATGATTATAATCCATGTATCTGTTAGATTAATGTCTAAGTCCATAACTATAATTGGTAAGACTTGACCCGACCCGGCATGATCCATTTGGGTTGCATGGCATCGAGACAATTGGATTGACAAGATGATGAAAAAGGATACTAGTTATTTATATTAATATATTATAAGTTCTAATATATTAATATATAATCATATTATTTGATTTGTATTGATCAAGAATTAATTTATAATTAATTAAGTGATCAAAAAGAACTAATTAAGTATGGAATCTTAGATATATATGTGTGGTGGGCCAAGTTCATTTAGGTTGGGCTAAGCTGTATAGATAGTCCATGTACTGTTTAACCCATGGATCATATGAAATGAAAGGTCATGGGTTTAACCCTAGTGTCCACACTATATAAAGATGTCCTTGGTTGGTGAAATTGGCACTAGTGTGGGTACACTAAGAGAGCTAGCCGATTTCACTAGAGAGAACCACTTATCTTTATTCTCAAGGTTATTCCAAGTGTTCATGTTGTTGTGTGAACCATTTGAGGTGTCACACTTGGGGCACTAGGCACTCAAGCTTCAATAAGACAAGCTACATCAACAAGGTATGTATTCTAACTTGTTTTATTACCCAAATATCATAGATTGTATGCTAGATAGGGTCATAACTTGGAATATTCATATTTGCATATATAGTAGAGAAAACATAGATCCAAGGTATTTAGGGCTGCATGTACACTTAGGAGTGTTAGAATGCTCAAAACCCAACAGTCTCAGTCCATATGATATCTAGAATGGAGGAATATAGAATCCCTTATCTAATGGACAAATCATTGACAAAGGTCAGAGTTCATTGACAAGGTCAGAGTTTGACAGCGGCTTTAAGAGTTACAATTGCCAGTTAGGTTTTGAAGTCATACTCAATAATAGTTTTAGACTTACTCAAGTGAGAGACTGTTGGATTAGTGTCTAAGTCCATAACTATATTTGGTATGTACTTGACCCGACCCGGCATGGTCCATTTGTGTTGCACTTCACAGGCACAATTTATATGGATAATCTTTTTGAGAATAGTATATTTATGATTTATATTAATATATTATAAGTTCTAATATATTAATATAGAATCATATTATTTAATTAGTATTGATCAAGAATTAATTCAGAATTAATTAAGTGATCAACAGGAACTAATTAAATATGGACTATATATATATATATATATATATATATATATATATATATATATATATATATATATATATATATATATATATATATATATATATATATATATGGAATGGGCCAAGTTCATTAAGGTTGCGCTAAGCTATCATGGATAGTCCATTGAGTTTTAACCCATGGATCCTATGAAATGAAAGGTCATGGGTATTCGGGTTTACATGAATGTAACCCTAATCCTCCATACTATATAAAGAGGCCTTTGGCACAAGAAATGGAACTTGTGTGTGAGGACATAAGACTGGGCCGATTTTAGTGTGCATACATTTTCCCTCAAGTTCTTCCAAGGTGTTTTGGTGATTTCTGATTCCACTTGAGGCTTCCACAATATTGGGGCTAAGCTCTTAAAGCTTGAAAACATAAAGCTACATCGAAAGGTATGTCATCTACCTAGAACTTTGTAGTATAGGTGCTTCATAGTATGCTAGTTAGGATGAAACCTTGGAATATTTAATATTTGCATGTCTAATAGAGAAAACATAGATCCAAGGTTTATAGGGTTGCATGTTCACCATAGGACTGTTAGAATGCTCAAAACCCATCAGGGACCGCTGTGGGAAATGCGGTAGGTCACATGAGGTACTTTACCGAACTGGGTCGGGATCAGGCTGCTATAAGTGCGACAAGACTGGGCATTTTGGCAGGGATTGTGTTGCTCCAGCCCCCACTATTCAGATGTCAGACTTGATTTGCTTTCATTACAATCAGAGGGGCTATAAAAAGGTCAACTGCCCAAGGTTGACTGTGTCAGTAGCAGCGCCAGTGGTGGCGCCAACTTCAGCGACTACACGGGTTACGGATAACCGAAAGGTCAAGTCAGGCGCTCCAGTGGTGAGGAGCCGAGCTTTCCAGTTGATAACTGAGGAGCGCTACTTGGTAGATTTGGTTCCCATACCATTGCGGCGGAACAAGTTTATTATAAGGATGGATTGGTTGAGCCCCAATGGGGCAATGATTGATTGTGCGCAACATTTGGTTTGGATCAAGACCCCAGGTGGGGGAGGGTTGGTGATTCATGGTGAGTGGCAACAACACAAACCGACTTTATGTTCAACAATCAGGGCTAGGCGCTACCTCCAACAGGGTTGCACGGGGTATGTTGCCTATGTTATGGATACCCGAGAGGCGGGTAAGGTGACGGTGAGTGATGTGCCAGTGGTACGGGAGTACGTAGATGCATTTCCAGAGGAGCAGCCTAGGATACCTCCGGAGAGACAGGTAGAGTTTAGGATCGACCTGGTCCTTGGTGCGGCTCCAATAGCCAAGGCATCGTATCGGTTGGCTCCTCCGGATATGCAGGACTTGTCTACACAACTACAGGAGCTGTTAGACAATGGATTCATCAGACCAAGCAGTTCACCTTGGGGAGCCCCGATTCTATTTGTGAAGAAGAAGGACGGGTCGCATCAGATGTGTATAGATTACCAGGAGCTGAATAAGGTAACGGTGAAGAACCGTTACCCACTCCCGAGGATTGATGATATCTTTGACTAGCATCACAGAGCATCTTGGTTCTCCAAGATTGATTTGCGTTCAGGATATGATCAGATGAGGGTCAGAGAGGATGATGTGCAGAAGACTGCCTTTCGGACATGATATGGTCACTATGAGTTTGTGGTGATGCCTTTTGGGCTCACTAATGCACCAGCTGCATTCATGGATCTCATGAACCCTGTGTGCACACCGATGGTAGATCGATATGTGATAGTTTTCATTGATGACATCTTGGTCTATTCCAAGACTTGGGAGCAACATGAGGAGAACTTGCGGGAGGTGTTGGATACCCTGAGGAAGGAGAGCTTGTATGCCAAGTTCTCCAGGTGTGAGTTCTGGTTGCGCGAGGTGCAATATCTTGGGCACCTTGTCAACCAGAACGGGATTTTGGCCGACCCGACCAAAGTGAAGGTTGTGATGAGCTGGGAGGTCTCGAGGCCTCATCTGAGATTCGGAGCTTCTTGGGACTGGCAAGTTATTATCGGAGATTCATTCAGGACTTCTCCAAGATAGTCGTGCCCTTGACCCGGTTGAGAAGGAAGACTGTGGTCTTTCGTTAGGGGCCTGAGCAGTAGGCCGCATTCGACATATTAAGACAGAGGTTGTGAGAGGCACCAATATTAGCCCTACCAGAGGGCGTGGAGGATTTTGTTGTGTATTACGATGTATCCATCTCAGGCTTGGGCGCAGTATTAATGCAGAGGGGCATGTTATCGCCTACGCTTCGAGGCATCTGAAGCCTCATGAGGCGAACTATCCAACTCATGACTTGGAGTTGGTGGCAAATGTTTTCGCCATCAAGATTTGGCGTCATTACCTCTATGGGGTCCACTATAATATTTACACGGACCATAACAATTTGAGGTACCTTATGCATCAGCCGAATTTGAACATGAGGCAGCATCGGTGGCTTGATGTGGTGAAGGAATACAATTGTGAGATCCTCTACACCCCGGGGAAGGCCAATGTTGTGGCCGATTCGCTTAGCCGCAAGGTACCACCGATCAGAGACATCTGCATGAGGATGACCGTGGTGACTCCGCTGTTGGAGCGGATTCGAGAGGCCCAACAGGAGGCCATGAAGGAGGAACATCGTAAGAGTGAGCGTATTGTCGGCCAGGTTTCCTCCTTCGATTATGATAGTCGTGGATTGTTGACTCTACACCATATAGTGTGGGTCCCATATCATGGAGGTATGCGCCAGGTATTGATGGAGGATGCACATAAATCCAGGTTTCTATCCATCCCGGGGCAACGAAGATGTATAGGGATCTTCGTCTTGATTATTGGTGATCCCGCATGAAGAGGGATGTAGCTTGGTTTGTTGAGAGATGTCTGACCTGCAAGAAGCTCAAGGCCGAGCACCAGAGGCTACACGGCAAAACCCAACCGTTGGATGTTCCGTTGTGGAAATGGGAAGAAATCACTATGGATTTCATCACGAATCTTCCTAGGACAACGCGGGGAGTGGATTTGATTAGGGTCATTCTGGATCGATTAACCAAGAGCACCCATTTCATTCTGATTTAGGAGAGCATTTCGGCCGATAAGTTGGCCGACATTTATATCAGAGAGGTTGTGGCTCGACATGGGGTGTTAGTTTTGGTGATTTACGACAGGGATGCGCAGTTCACTTCCAGGTTCAGGAAGATGTTTCATGATGAGCTGGGTACTCATCTACATTTTAGCACTGCTTTTCACCTGCAGACGGATGGTCAGAATGAGCGAACCATTTAGACTCTGGAGGATATGCTGTAGGTGTGTGTTTTAGACTTCGGAGGTAGTTAGGATACTTACCTTCCTTTGGCTGAGTTTTCCTATAACAACAACTATCATATGAGTATCGACCATCCTCCCTTCGAGATGGTGTACGAGAGGAAGTGCAGGACCCCGATATGTTGGGGTGAGGTTGGCCAGAGGGTCATGGGGAGTATCAAAGTGCAGGCTTCAGACTGCTCAAAGTTGGTAGAAAAGTTATGCCGACAGGTGTCGTTTAGACTTGGAGTTCTAGGTCGGGGATATGGTGCTCCTGAAGGTGTCTCCTTGGAAAGGCATCATTCGGTTCAGGAAGCGGGGCAATTTGGGCCCCAGGTACATTAGACCTTTCAGGGTCGTCGCCCGGGTGGGCAAGATGACGTATAGGCTGGACCTGTCAGCTGAACTCAATCAGACTCATAGCACTTTTCACGTCTCCCAGTTGTGGAAGTGTTTGGTGGACGATTCGGTAGTGGTGCCTTTGGAGGATATTCAGGTGGATGACATCCTGAAATACATTGAACGGCCTATCGCGATCCTCGACAGGAAGTCGAAGGATCTAAGGAACAAGAGGGTGGAGCTGGTGAAGGTGCAATGGCAACACCACAAGGGCTTGGAATGGACTTGGGGGCTGGAGGACGAGATAAGGGAACACTACCCCGAGCTTTTTCAGGACGCAATAACAGACTTCGAGGATGAATTCTAAAATAAGTGGGAGAGATTTGTAACACCCACTTCCTAGTATGTATTTAAATTCAAGTAACTCCATGTTTTGCTCTGAGACTCGGCGAGTCGGAGGCCTAACTTGTCGAGTAGACTCGACTTTCTATCGGGGGGTTAAGTGACCTACTCGACGAGTCGAGAGACCGACTCGACGACTAGGACTGTATGGATGAAACGCTAATATTTGTGTTTGCACCCTATTTAAACAACTTACAACACCACAAACCAACCTCCATTGTCCCTCCCAACCTAGAGAAAAACTTAACTCGAAACCCTAGCCATTATTGTGTGTTCTTGAGCTTGTTGGTACCATTTTGTGTGTTTTTAAACATGGAAAGGAGGAAGGAAGCTTGGGAGTTCAAGTAGAAGGAAGATGATCCAGAGGTTTTTCTCCATTCTCATCTCATTCAAGGTAAAATGTAGGAAACTTAACCATCTATCTCTAAGAATTTGATTGGAGGATATTTCTACCCTTTTTATGAGTTTAAAGAAGCTAAAATAGGATTTTGTGGGTGTGCTTGGAGTTGCACTTCGGATCTGGAACTATTGGGGGTCCTTATGGCATAAATGTGCGAACTTTGTTGCCATAAGCACCCCATGCATCTTGTAGACCTCTTTTTATGGCCTTTTGAGGCAAAGTCCCCAAACATGGACATCAAGTTTGTAGATTTACGTATAAAATGGACCCTAGGAGGTCAGATCTATGCTTTTGATGCGTTAAGACCCATTATGATCGACTGAATTGTTGTGTAAAAAGAAGGACTCGACGAGTTGCTTGGGTGACTCGGCGAGTCGGGTTGTAATTTCCCCCAAATATCTTCTGGTAATGGTCTTTGGTTGAGTGGGAGGAACACTCAGTCTGTAAGGGGTTTGTCATGGACTTGAAGATCGAAGGACTCGACGAGTGGATGAACAGACTTGGCGAGTTCAAGACAATATCCCAACCACATGAAAATGAACTCGATGAGTTCAAGGAGAACTCGACAAGTCATAGACTGTGACAACCCGATATTTCAGCTCTTTGTGATGACCTAAAAAGTCAAGTATTGTAACCACTTTTGAGTTAATAAAATTAACTTTGGTAATAAAATGTCCAAAAAGTTCTATTTAAATTCTTTCTATCATTAAATGTCATTAAACCATGATCGTACGTAAAAAGAGCGCCCAAATCCGACTTCGTATATTGAAGTTATGATATTTTTTCAAGTTCAGCTTAGCAACAGACAGCTAAAAACTCGAATCGGAGATCGAGCGACTTTTGGCCGGAATGACCTAAACGAGAATCAAAGGTCTCGTCAATGGTATTTCAGCGGTAAAAAGTCTGGCAAAAACCGACGTCAGATAAAGAAGTTATGAATTTTTGAAGAAATTCATTAGTCACGTTATTTTAATAAATAAATAATAAAAATAATTTCATAATTTGCCAACGGAATCTAAACGAAAGTTGTAGATCTTAGTCTCACTTTCGCGTGGATATCAAGAACGTCGAAAACGGAGTTCGTTAAAGGAGATATGAATTTTAAAAGTTTATTTAAAATAAATATAAATTTAATTATAAACTCCCGGTATTATCCGAAGGGGAGTCATCGGATACGACCGGAGTACGCCCTGCATACCTTTGTACGCCCCGCGTACTCAGATCAAGGGCCTCAGATCGTCCACGTCCCCCTATGCGAAGCTTCCGACCCGCCCCATTCCGACCCGCCCCATCCGACCCGTCCCATCCGATCCGTCCCATCCGAAGCCGAGGCAGTCGAGGACTCGCTCATGCATGACGTACGCGTACACGCTGCGTACGAGCGTACGCCCCGCGTACGAGGCTTCTAAGACCCCCCTATAAATAGAATGCGAGGCTTTCCGAAAAAAATGCTCATTTCTCTCCTTTCTCTCACGATCTTGCCTCGATTTCCGTGCATGTTCAAACCCGAAGCTCTGGTCTTTTTGCTCAAGTCCCGAGGGTCGATTTTACTCCTGAGATTCCCGAGAATCCCGAGAAAAATCCGTTTCCCGAGACGAAACTCTGCCCGGTTTTCCATCTCGCTATCTTCAAACTTCCAAGTGAGTTCATACCCCTAATCAATGTTTTAAATGATTCTAAATGCTTTAGTAGGGGGGAATACAAGTAGAAACAAACATGTTATTAAATCATTGATACGTATTTTTATAAACAATTTTCACATACTACAAAATGTGACGCATGAATTGGTTTCAAATCTTAAGAACACATTATTATCAAAGGTTTTACCTTGAAATGTATATTGAAATGACCTCAGGTTATTGTTAATCATTGTTTCAAAACACATAGGATGTCTTACAAAACCTTTTTCATTCTTGAACTAAACTATGCATATACACTTATACCCTTATATATGTATTGATGTTATAAGTTGCATCTTTCATTTAGTTTCCCCACACCCTTGAGTAGCAAGAGTGTGTAAAGTTACATGATCAACTAGTTAGATTACAGTAAATTATCATAGGGATAATTTGAAATAACAAAACATTATTACAAGGAATCACACAAGAGTCAGTTCATTCATGAGTCTTTACTAGTACCTTACCTGATACATGAGTACCTTTACATATGTTTACCTGATACATGAACACATTACATGAGCACCTTTACGTTGATACATTTACCTGTGTATACTTATTTGAATATTTGTATCACAAATTGCAAGGACAATTTATTAGTACTTTATCTGTAAATTATCCTGCATATCCCCAGTACCTCGGGATATCTAGAATAGGGCTCTATCCCCAGTACCTCGGGATATATGGACGGGACTAACCATTCCGGAACCCATCTGTTAGCAACAGTGGGTAATGAACATCTAAAGATGCCTACGGTTATTACTTATACTAGGAGTATCTTTACAGGGACTAACCCTTCCTCCCACCTGCTGCTGCTACAGAGGACAATTGGACAATCTTCGGATGTCCATTAGGTTATATGTCATATGTTAGCCCTAGTACCTCGGGTCAACATTTACATTCGTCTTGTTAGCACCAGTACCTCCGGCTAATACTTACATGATTATATTTTTCCTGTTTACTTTATTTTGTGATATCTTTCACATAAACGAGGAGTTAGACTAAGTACTTTGGTACTAGTCAATAGAAAGGAAAAACTATCATTTTACATAGTCATAACAAAACATTCGGGTCTTGGTTGAAGACTACACTTCATACCTACAAAACATTCGGGTCTTGGTAGAAGACTACACTTCATACCTACAAAACATTCGGGTCGTGGTAGAAGACTACATTTCATACTTATAGAAAATAAGGGTTTTTCTAAGGATTTCATACTTAACACAACATTTTCATTCAAAGGTTTACATGGCTTTCATAACAGATTTTCACAAACAAGGCAATGACACTTATATACTTATGAATTCACCAGCTTTAAAGTTGATACTCGCTTTCAAAATAACTTGTATTCTCAGGTCATCAATAGATAGGTACGGAGGCCAGGTTTTGAGAAGACGGAGCAGACAAGTCTCTTCTTTTATTTTGATGTTATATTTTTGGTGTCTTATTACAATGAAAGAACACACATGTATTAAACTTTACTTACAATGCAATGAATGATGTTGTTGCTTGTTTATTATATTACACTGCTGTGATACTATATATGACGTCCTCCACCCCTGAACGTTTCCGCCGTTTGTGGTTTTGGGGTGTGACAGATTGGTATCAGAGCATTGTTTATAGTGAATTAAGTATATCAACCCATAAAAGATATACTAACTATAAATACATGGGATAAAAACACTCTATCTAAGAGTTATACTTTTAAATAATAAAATATTTAACAAAGTATACGTGCCTGCATTCATACTAAAATCAGTGTCACAACGACAAGAACAAAAGTATTACGATTGTTGAATATTACAAGTAAGCCTGGGGATATATGGTCAATCTTGGGAATGGCATAGCCTGATCAACTATGCTGGTCCGAGGAGTGATTAGAATATGCCCAAGAATGGTTGTAATATGGCAACAAGTCTAAAAACTTACCAACACAACCATAAAGAAATACCATATGGGTATTTGATCTTACTATAAGTACCTTAGTCAGTCATCTATCTTAGCTATTCCTTCGGTTGTTGAACTATAGGGATTAGTCCATGGGACACATTCATTTATCATTTATTCTTATCCATGTCGTCATCTTTTAAACGTATAGTTAAAGATGCCGCCACGCAGAAGTACAAGGCGTAATCCAATCAACGAAACACCGATACCACCACCTCCACCACCGCCTGTACCTGTTCAACCACCTAACCCTTTTGATGCCAGCATGTTCCAGGCAGCTTTCACAGCAGCAGTTGCAGCTGCTGTGTCAGCAATCAACGCTCCTGTCCCTAGTGGATCGGGAACTGGTGCACCTCCCTTGAACCACGGCGAAAGCCATGGACACCCTCGGGAATGCACTACGATAGTTACTGGTACGTTCCTCCTCGATAACTCATATGCTTGCATACTTTTCGATAGTGGAGCCGAGAAAAGTTTTGTGAGTCACAAATTTGCACACCGGCTTAAACAAAAACCATGTGCATTAGATAATCCATTCACGGTAGAAATGGCTAACGGGAAAACAGAGAGTACAAACTGCATATACGTAGGTTGTGCTTTAACTTTAGATGGCCATACTTTCAAGATAGATCTCATGCCGGTCACAATTAAATGTTTTGACGTTATCATCGGTATGGATTGGTTGAGTCTTCTTCGTGCAGATATTATGTGCTTTGAAAAAGCAGTTCGTCTTAACCTTCCTAACAACGAAACTTTAATTATCTACGGCGACAAACCCAGTACGAGCCTTCGTATCATTTCGTGCATTCAAGCCCAGAAGTGCTTGCGGAAGGAGTACCATGCATTTCTCACACACGTCGTCGATACTAGTCAAGAACTGAAAGACATCCAGAAAATCCCAGAAGTACGCGACTTTCCCGACATATTCCCAGAAGAACTTCCCGGTTTACCACCACAACGCCAAGTCGAGTTCAGAATCGACTTAGTGCCAGGGGCTACCCCCGTAGCCAAATCCCCGTATCGTCTGGCACCGGCTGAAATGCAGGAACTTTCCAGTCAACTTAGCGAACTTGTCAAGAAGGGATTCATTCGACCAAGCTTCTCACCATGGGGAGCACCGGTCTTGTTCGTCAAGAAGAAAGATGGATCGTTTCGCATGTGCATCGACTATAGAGAACTCAACAAACTTACCATTAAAAATCGTTATCCCTTGCCCCGCATTGACGATTTATTTGATCAACTTCAAGGAGCCAACTACTTCTCGAAGATAGATCTGCGATCCGGATACCACCAACTACGAGTGTTAGAGGAGGATGTTCCCAAGACAGCCTTCTGAACTCGTTATGGGCACTACGAGTTTGTAGTGATGCCATTCGGATTAACCAACGCGCCCGTAATATTCATGGATCTGATGAATAGGGTGTGTCGTCCTTACTTAGACCAGTTCGTTATCGTCTTCATTGATGACATACTCATCTACTCTCGAAGTAAGGAGGAGCATAGTCAACATCTTCGTAAAATCTTAGAAACATTGCGATCGGAGAAGCTCTACGCGAAGTTCTCAAAGTGCGAATTTTTGATTCGGCGAGTCGAATTTTTGGGTCATGTGGTTAGTGCAGAAGGTATACACGTGGACCCCTCCAAGATCAAAGCCATTGAGAACTGGACAGCACCAAAGACACCTACCGAAATTCGTCAATTTCTAGGTCTCGCTGGCTACTATCGCAGGTTCATTCAGAACTTCTCCAGCATAGCGAAACCTCTTACAACCCTGACCCAGAAGGGCGTGGCCTTTGACTGGGAAGAGAAACAAGAAAGAGCGTTCCAAACACTCAAACGAGCCTTGTGCACCGCCCCGATACTATCCCTTCCCGAAGGAATAGAAGACTTCATTGTCTATTGCGATGCATCCAATCAAGGACTTGGATGTGTTTTGATGCAGTGAGGTAAAGTCATCGCCTATGCCTCGAGACACCTAAAGACACATGAGGTTAACTACACAACCCACGATCTTGAACTAGGAGCGGTGGTGTTCGCTCTGAAGATCTGGCTACATTACCTGTATGGTACGAAAAGCACGATCTTTACAGACCATAAGAGTCTACAACACATTTTCGACCAGAAAGAGCTCAACATGAGACAACGACGGTGGGTCGAGCTACTCAGCGATTACGAATGCAAAATTCGTTATCGTTCGGGTAAAGACAATGTAGTAGCCGACGCCCTAAGTCGGAATGAATACTCTGGTCGTAGGGTCAAATCTTTGACTCTAACTATCCATTCACACTTGTCCACGCAAATAAAGGAGGCTCAGCTCGACACTTTGAAACCTGAAAACGTGGCTGGTGAATCCCTTAGAGGGATGGATAAGAACCTAGAAGCCAAGGGTGGCGGAGCCTTATACCTCATGGATTGGATCTGGACACCGAAACATGGTGGCTTCAGAGACTTGGTCATGATTGAAGCTCACAACACTCGTTATTCCGTCCACCCGGGTTCAGATAAGATGTATCTGGATCTTAAAAAGTTATACTGGTGAACTAACATGAAAGCATATATTACTACCTTCGTGAGTAGATGCCTTACTTGCGCGAAGGTCAAGGTTGAATACTAGAAACCCTCCGGTCTCCTACAACAACCGGAGATACCAGAATGGAAGTGGGAGCGGATCACTATGAACTTCATAACCAAGTTGCCCAAGACAACGGGTGGATTTGATTCCGTACGGGTCATCGTCGATAGACTGACCAAGGCTGCACACTTCCTACCGATCAAAGAAACAGACAAGATGGAGAAACTTACCAGAACTTACATTAGGGAGATTGTAAGGCTGCACGGTGTCCCTTTATCTATCATCTCAGACCGAGATAGTAGATTCACTTCGAGGTTCTGGCAGTCATTACAAAGTTCCCTAGGAACTAGGTTGGACATGAGTACAGCCTACCATCCACAGACCGATGGGCAAAGTGAGAGAACTATCCAAACCCTAGAAGATATGTTGCGTGCATGTGTAATTGACTTTGGAAAAGCTTGGGATACCCATTTACCTCTTGTCGAGTTTTCCTACAACAACCGTTATCACACGAGCATAAAGACATCTCCATTCGAGGCCCTCTATGGCCGAAAGTGCAGATCCCCTCTGTGCTCGGCTGAGGTGGGTGATACCCAGTTAGCTAAGGGGCGAGCTCCCGAAAGCACTCTCACGAGTCCGGAGATCATTCGGGAAACGACAGAGAAGATCGTTCAAATTCGTGAACGATTGAAAGCCTCTAGAGACCGACAGAAAAGCTACGCTGACAAGCGTAGGAAACCATTGGAGTTCCAGGTAGGCGACCGAGTCCTACTGAAGGTCTCACCCTGGAAGGGCTTGATACGCTTTGGAAAGCATGGGAAGCTAAATCCAAGATACATAGGGCCCTTCGAGATTCTTGCGAGAATCGGTCCTGTAGCTTACAAACTCAATCTACCGCAAGAACTCAGTAACGTACATCCTACCTTCCACGTGTCAAACCTGAAAAAGTGTCTGTCCGATGAGACTCTTGTAATCCCACTCGACGAGATCGAGATCAATGAGAGACTCAACTTCGTGGAGGAGCCAGTAGAAATCATGGACCGAGAGGTCAAGCAAACCAAGCAAAGTCGCATCCCAATCATGAAGGTCCGCTGGAATGCAAAGCGAGGACCTGAATTCACCTGGGAACGCGAAGACCAGATGAAACACAAGTACCCACATTTGTTTCCCTAATCCACAAGTGTTTTCTTACTTTAAATTTCAGGACGAAATTCCCTCTAACGGGGGGATGATGTGACGACCCGATATTTCAGCTCTTTGTAATGACCTAAAAAGTCAAGTATTGTAACCACTTTTGAGTTAATAAAATTAACTTTGATAATAAAATGTCCAAAAAGTTCTATTCAAATTCTTTCTATGTTTAAATGTCATTAAACCATGATCGTACGTAAAAAGAGCGCCCAAATCCGACTTCGTCTATTGAAGTTTTGATTTTTTTTCAAGTTCAGCTTAGCAACAGACAGCTAAAAACTCGAATCGGAGATCGAGTGACTTTTTGCCGGAATGACCTAAACGAGAATCGAAGGTCTCGTCAATGGTATTTCAGCGGTAAAAAGTCTGGCAAAAACCGACGTTAGATAAAGAAGTTATGAATTTTTGAAGAAATTCATTAATCACGTCATTTTAATAATTAAATAATAAAAATAATTTCATAATTTGCCAACGGAATCTAAACGAAAGTTGTAGATCTTAGTATCACCTTCGCGTGGATATAAAGAACGTCGAAAACGGAGTTCGTATGAAGGAGATATGAATTTTAGAAGTTTATTTAAAATAAATATAAATTTAATTATAAACTCCCGGTATTATCCGAAGGGGAGTCATCGGATAGGACCGGAGTACGCCCTGCGTACCTTCGTACGCCCTGCGTATTCAGATCAAGGGCCTCGGATCGTCCACGTCCCCCTATGCGAAGCTTCCGACCCGCCCCATCCGACCCATCCCATCCGATCCGTCCCATCCGAAGCCGAGGCAGTCGAGGACTCGCTCATGCATGACGTACGCGTATGCGCTGCCTACGAGCGTACGCCCCGCGTACGAGGCTTCTCAGACCTCCCTATAAATAGAATGCGAGGCTTTCCGAAAAAAATGCTCATTTCTCTCCTTTCTCTCACGATCTTGCCTCGATTTCCGTGCCTGTTCAAATCGAAGCTCTGGTCTTTTTGCTCAAGTCCCGAGGGTCGATTTTACTCCCGAGATTCCCGAGAATCCTGAGAAAAATCCGTTTCCCGAGACGAAACTCTGCCCGGTTTTCCATCTCGCTATCTTCAAACTTCCAAGTGAGTTCATACCCCTAATCAATGTTTTAAATGATTCTAAATGCTTTAGTAGGGGGGAATACAAGTAGAAACAAACATGTTATTAAATCATTGATACATATTTTTATAAACAGTTTTCACATACTAAAAAATGTGATGCATGAATTGGTTTCAAATCTTAAGAACACATTGTTATCAAAGGTTTTACCTTGAAATGTATATTGAAATGACCTCAGGTTATTGTTAATCATTGTTTCAAAACACATAAGATGTCTTACAAAACCATTGAGTAGTAAGAGTGTGTAAACTTACATGATCAACTAGTTAGATTACAGTAAATTATCATAGGGATAATTTGAAATAACAAAACATTATTACAAGGAATCACACAAGAGTCAGTTCATTCATGAGTCTTTACTAGTACCTTACCTGATACATGAGTACCTTTACATATGTTTACCTGATACATGAACACATTACATGAGCACCTTTACGTTGATACCTTTACCTGTGTATACTTATTTGAATATTTGTATCACAAATTGCGAGGATAATTTATTAGTACCTTATCTGTAAATTATCCTGCATATCCCCAGTACCTCGGGATATCTAGAATAGGGCTCTATCCCCAGTACCTCGGGATATATGGACGGGACTAACCATTCCGGAACCCATCTGTTAGCAACAGTGGGTAATGAACATCTAAAGATGCCTATGGTTATTACTTATACTAGGAGTACCTTTACAGGGACTAACCCTTCCTCCCACCTGCTGCTGCTACAGAGGACAATTGGACAATCTTCGGATGTCCATTAGGTTATATGTCATATGTTAGCCCTAGTACCTCGGATCAACATTTACATTCGTCTTGTTAGCACCAATACCTCCGGCTAATACTTACATGATTATATTTTTCCTGTTTACTTTATTTTGTGATATCTTTCACATAAACGAGGAGTTAGACTAAGTACTTTTGTACTAGTCAATAGAAAGGAAAAACTATCATTTTACATAGTCATAACAAAACATTCGGGTCTTGGTAGAAGACTACACTTCATACCTACAAAACATTCGGGTCTTGGTAGAAGACTACATTTCATACTTATAGAAAATAAGGGTTTTTCTAAGGATTTCATACTTAACACAACATTTTCATTCAAAGGTTTACATGGCTTTCATAACAGATTTTCACAAACAAGGCAATGACACTTATATACTTATGAATTCACCAGCTTTAAAGCTGATACTCGCTTTCAAAATAACTTGTATTCTCAGGTCATCAGTAGACAGGTACGGAGGCCAGGTTTTGAGAAGACGGAGCAGACAAGTCTCGTCTTTTATTTTGATGTTATATTTTTGGTGTCTTATTACAATGAAAGAACACACATGTATTAAACTTTACTTACAATGCAATGAATGATGTTGTTGCTTGTTTATTATATTACACTGTTGTGATACTGTATATGACATCCTCCACCCCTGAACGTTTCCGCCGTTCCTGGTTTTGGGGTGTGACATAGACTGAACACCTTCATATGGATGAATATGAACTCGACGACTTTAAGGACAAACTCGACAAGTTGATTGAAGATAGTCCGATGTGTTGTTGACGGCGAACTCGTCGAGCTCTCGCTAGACTTGATGAGTAGGGACGGGATTATGGAAATTTGTGGATATGGGGACTCGACGAGTTGGTGGACCCACTCGGTGAATCGAGTCAACCAGATGTTGACTTTGAACAGGTGATTGACCATTGACCAAGGTGTTGACCTTGACTATGTTTTGGACTGGAGTTGACCCCTTTTGAGGCTTACGAGTGTGGATTGATAAGTTAGAAAAGTTGTTTTGTAGGGATTGAGGATTCGAGGAGATTTAGTATTCATATCGAGATCAGTGCCGACACTACGCGACTTTGAGGTGAGTTTTCTCCTAGTAGGAGTGGGTCTACGGCCACAATGATAGCCCACAAGTAAGAGTGCTGCATAGATGATTGTCTTTATGATAATTATCTAGTGTTGATGTGAGATACGATTATTGTGCTTGATATCTTTGTTGTGCTTGATATGTGTTAGCAGTAGTAGGGGTGAAATAGTCTCCGATTACCGATTGAAAGATACCGAAGGGGAGGGTAGCTCCCAGTTACCGGTTGAAAGATACCGAAGGGGAGGTTAGTTCCTGGTTACCGGTTGTAAGATACCGATGAGGAGCCTAGCTCCTGGCTATGCCCGACAGTTACGGTTGAAAGATATTGAAGAATTATGCATTATTTGGTATGGGTATAATGGGGGAACACACTAAGCTTTGTGCTTACGGTTTTTAGTTTTGGTTTCAGGTACCTCTTCGTCTAAGGGGAAGGAGCCGGCAGGGTAGCAGCACATCACACATTCACACATGGTATTCCGCATTTGAGAAACCTGGGATTGTACTCTAATATTATACTATATGCTAATATGGTTTTGAGACTTGTGATTTGTGACTTTATGTTTGAAAGGATTTTAAATGTTGTTTTCCGTAAACTATTTTATAAGTAATATACTTTAAAACAAAAATTTTTGGGATGTTACACCGTTTTAGGATGTTGAGGGTAATCTTTGGTGATATTGTTTTTATTGGCAACTGTCCAGTTATGTTTTAGAATTCCGAAAACGGTTCTGAACATGATTTTTTCAAGTTCAAACTGAGTTTTAGTTGAAAAACCGTTATGTAGTTGGGTATATTGATTTGAATCGGTATGAGTTTGATCAATTTGGACCGATAAATGAAACATTTTCCTTTTAGCATATACATTTGAAACTTCTATGATTTTTCAAATCGTTTCTAAATATTATAATAAGTTACCTAAACATAAAATTATAATTGTTTGAAAAATGAATTTAATTCAAAAACATGAAATATATACAAACCGGGTTTCAGTAGAAAAAATGTTATGTAGTTTGGTACATTGAGTTAAATCGGTCCGAGTTTTATCAATTTGGACTGATAAGGAAAGCATTTTCCTATCGCCACCAACATTTGAAACACAATGATTATGCAATTTTTTTCTAATAAGATTATTATTAAGTTACATAATGCTATATAAATATAAAAAAAAATCTACCTCAATATAATATTATAATTGTTTTGAAAATCACTTTGATTCAAAAGCACGAAATATATACTCGATTATATTTTATAAATGAGTTCATTTTATAATGACCCCTTGAATCATGAAAATACATACAAAATAATTTTCTATATTAAGTACCTAAATGAATTTATGATTTTAGGATTTAACAAAAAGTTATTCAAAAAATCTTACTTTTTTGGTTAGCAACTTACAAGATTACTGAAAAACGGAACTATTAAACAATAAATTTTCTAGATAACGTTTTATTTTTATTATTTAATATTTTATTTAACAAAATGAAATTATTGGAAAATAAAGAAAGGAGTTTAATTAAAATGTAATCATCCTACATCGATGGTGAGAGTAAAAAAGGGAATGTCTCCTCCTTTATAAATAGGAATGTTTGTGAAATATTTCAAGGGGACTAAGCCATGAGATCTTTGGTGCGCCTACCTTTGTAGGACATTAGGGTATTCTTTGGTAGGATTATCTTTATTGATAAGTGTGATGGGTTTGAGCCATAAGAACATTCCTATGTGCACATACAAACCCTAAGGCTTGGATCTAGGTTTCTCTAAGGAACATGCTTTCATCCAAGACTTGTAAACCCTAGATCTATGGTATAGAATTCAAAATTTACAATATAAAAGAGATCTAGATGATTACCTCTTCTTGGAAGCTTGAACCTTGTTGTCCTTGGAGCTTAGAGTTACAATTGCCACTCCTCTAATGGCTTACAAACACCAACTAGCAAGAGAGTAGTATTTGAGAGAGGGAAGAGGCACACAAATCAGCTCTAAGGTTCTAGGAAAGCCAGTGGCCGATTTTTGTAACCTAAGGGGTCTATTTATACTTTGAGCAGCTAGGGTTTCAGTCAAAACCTTAATGGATAGCTTAGACATTAAGCAGCCCATGGAACCTTCTAAAATAAGGCCATTGACGAAAATATGATGGACTCCCATCATAATTTTGTTCACCCCTTAGACCATTAGGTTTCCTAGCCCAAAATACTGTTGGATAAGGTGTCTAAGTCCATAACTATTTCTGGTATATACTTGACCCGATCCGGCATGGTCCATTTGGGTTGCATGGCACCATGCAATTGGATAAACTAAATGAGAGAAATAACACATATGGTTTATTAATATATTATAAGTTCTAATATATTAATAATATTATTTAATTAGTTTGATCAAGAATTAATTTTAGAATTAATTAAGTGGTCAAAAGATAACTAATTAAATATATGGGTTGATTATGTAAATCATCCATAACTTATATAGTGGGCTAAGAGGCTCCATGGATAATCAAGTTGGGTTGGACCCATTGGATGCTCCATGGAGGCTCCATGGGAGTTACAAACCCATGGGTCATGGAAATGAAGAGTCATGACACATTAGGGTTTACATGGTGTAACCCTAAATGTGTCAATACTATATAAAGACCATGTCTCTCCCTAAATCGGCTACACTTGCTACACATGCACACTTGAGGGCTAGAGCCGATTTTTTGAGTGTTATACATTCTCTCCAAGTTTACTCCATAGCATTTGGTGTTGTGTGAAGAATTTGAGGCATCACACTTGGGGTGCTAGGCTCACAAGGTTTCAAGGAACAATTACAACAACAAGGTGTATTTCTATCTATTATTTAAGTTAAAATTGTTCCCCATGTATGCTAGATAGGATCATAGCCTTGGAAATCAACTTTGCATGCTAATTAGACAAACATAGATCCAAGGTTATTAGGGTTGCATGTACACTTAGGAAGTGTTAGAATGCTCAAAACCCATCAGTGGTATCAGAGCCTAGGCTTGTTTGTTTGTTATTTGTGCAAGAAAGTTGAAAAAAGTCAAAAAACTTGATGTCTGCCTGATGAACTCGCCGAGTTCATGTGTATCTTTAACCTAGTCGCCGAGTAGGTTCATGCACTCGGCTAGTAGAAGCCTCAGAATGCAGATTTTCGACTTTAGTTGCTGGAAATGGACTAGAAACATTACCCTAAACTGTTTTGGTACTTGAAAACTCATTTTAGATGGTGTAATGTGTTTGCTAATCCATTTACAACAACAAGTTATCAAAATTACAAAGTTTTAAATGTAAGTTTTGATTCATGAAAGTGTTCATGTTCATGTTCTAGATGTTATTATGTTTAGATGATCATAGGAATTATTTGTAACCTATGTGGTGGATTAATTCATGATCATAATGTGTTTTAATGGAGTCCATAACTTGTCCTCAAGTTATGGAAAACCAAAAGTCACTTTGTTTTAAGAACCATTGAAAGAACACATGGGTTATAAAATGAAGAGTCTTCATTTTAATACCCTAATAAACTCATAAGTTACAAGAAATGAAAAGTTTTAAAAGTTTAAAAAACTTGCCCTCAAGTTTTGGAACAAGTAAAGTCTTGATTAAAACTTTAGTTCCAACCCTTAGAATTTTAAAAGTTAAAATTCAACCCTTATACTTATAGTATTATGACTTAATAATTATATATATATATATATATATATATATATATATATATATATATATATATATATATATATATATATATATATATATATATATATATATATGTATGTATAAGAACAAAGTCGTCTTACCGCTAGTACGCCTCATTCACGAAGCCGGTCTATAAGGTGGGTATAAGGTTGTTGCCTATAAAATGGCGACTTAATGGGTATCCACTCTCACCCACCACTTGCTTGACTGGTGGAGGGTCATTAGCCGAACGGGTAAGACAAGGACTTATAAATTCTCATTAAAAGTATAATGATTATTATATATTGTGATTGGATCCTAGCCTTAATATTACATTTGGGTGTTTTATTAAGGACTATCCCTATATCTAAACTAAACTTACTTTCTTCTTTTCAAATGACATCCAACAATGTTACTCCTGGCTCGAACCCTACAGGCTCCTTCTTTCTCATGAGTCTTTGTGGGAGAGTCATCTTTGATGGATCCAACTTTACTGACTGGATCAGAAACATCAGGATGGTCACTAGTTATGAGAACAAGGAATATGTTCTTGACAAGGAGCTGAAGGTGCCTGAGCCAACAGCTACTCCTGAGGAGTTTGCTGAATATGAGGCACATGAAAGATATGCAACCAAAGTGGCATGCATCATGATGGCCACCATGACAGCCGACCTCCAAAAGTCCTAGGAGGACTACTATCCTTTTGAGATGCACCAGGATTTGATGGACCGCTTCCATCAGAGTGCTCGTCAAGAGTGATATGAAATCATATCCTCTATGATCACAACCCAGATGAAAGATGGCGAACCCATCACATGCCACATGCAGAAAATGCAAAGGTATGTGGACCGATTGATGAAGTTGAATGTGAACTTCCCTAAGGAGTTAGCAATAGATATTATTTTGCACTCCTTACCTTCATGTTATGATCAATTCCGCATGACATACCACATGAATAAGGAGGAAGTTACACTTAGCAAACTTCAGGAACTCCTAAAGACCGCAGAATCAGGTCTTAAAGGTAAGCCGGTTGTGACCACTCCTGCTACTACTCCAAACTCAGCACCTGTCCTGGTAATCGGGAAAGTTAGAGGGAAGAAGAGAAAGAACCCTTCGAAGGGTACCAAGGGTAAGACCCTTGATGGCTCCTCTTCTAGCGGAACCAAGAAAGGTTTCGTTACACCTTCTTCTGATCCATTGAAAGAACACATGGGTTATAAAATGAAGAGTCTTCATTTTAATACCCTAATAAACTCATAAGTTACAAGAAATGAAACGTTTTAAAAGTTTAAAAAACTTGCCCTCAAGTTTTGGAACAAGTAAAGTCTTGATTAAAACTTTAGTTCCAACCCTTAGAATTTTAAAAGTTAAAATTCAACCCTTATACTTATAGTATTATGACTTAATAATTATATATATATATATATATATATATATATATATATATATATATATATATATATATATATATATATGTATGTATAAGAACAAAGTCGTCTTACCGCTAGTACGCCTCATTCACGAAGCCGGTCTATAAGGTGGGTATAAGGTTGTTGCCTATAAAATGGCGACTTAATGGGTATCCACTCTCACCCACCACTTGCTTGACTGGTGGAGGGTCATTAGCCGAACGGGTAAGACAAGGACTTATAAATTCTCATTAAAAGTATAAGTCAGAGACTTTTGAAAGGTTTAAAGAGTTTAGACAAGAAGTCGAGAATCAATTGGGTAGGAACATTAAGATGCTTTGATCCGATCGTGGTGGTGAGTATCTTAGTACTGAGTTCCTCGACTATCTAAGGGAATGTGGGATTGTCTCACAATTAACACCTCCCAGGACACCGCAGTTGAATGGTGTGGCTGAGAGGCATAATCGAACCTTGTTGGATATGGTTCGTTCCATGATGAGTCGAGCTACACTACCAATCTCATTTTGGGGGTAGGCCTTAGAGACTGCCACCCGTATCCTTAATCTGGTCCCTACAAAGAAGGTTGCCAAAACACCTCACGAGATGTGGACTGGAAAAGTTCCTAGTCTAGCCCACATCAAGGTTTGGGGTTGTGAGGCTTTCGTGAGACGCGAGACTCGTGACAAGCTCAAATCTCGAAGCAATAAGTGTATTTTCATCGGCTACCCACAAAAATCCTTTGGTTACCTCTTCTACAGACCTAGTGAGAATGTGGTCTTTGTAGCAAGGAGGGCTGTCTTTCAAGAGAGAGAATTGATAAGCCAAGGAGACAGTGGGAGGCTAATTGATCTTGAAGAACTTCAAGAGTCAAGTGGTGAAGGAACCTCAAACCCTAGCAGTCAACTTGAGGAGGAACCTCCTGTTGATCAAATTATACCTCCAGTTGTACCTCTGAGGTGTTCCACAAGGGTTAGGAATGTACCTGAGCATTACTATGGTTTCCATATTACTGCAGAAGGTGAGACACTTATTAATGATGAGACACTAGTAGGTCTGGATGAACCTAACAGCTATGCGGAAGCCATGGCAAGCCCTGAGTCTGCTAAATGGAAAGAGGCAATGGACAGCGAGATACAATCCATGTATGACAATCAAGTTTGGAACTTGGTTGAGAATGTACCAGGTCGTAAGACTGTAGGGTGCAAATGGATCTTCAAGAAGAAGACTGACATGGATGGTAATGTACACACTTATAAAGCTCGACTCGTAGCAAAGGGCTTCTCTCAAACTCCTGGAGTGGATTATGATGAGACCTTTTCACCAGTAGCCAAGATTAAGTCTATTAGGGTATTCTTAGCCATAGCTGCATTTCATGACTATCAAATATGGAAAATGGATGTCAAAACCGCTTTCCTTAATGGAAAATTGGCTGAGGATGTTTACATGAATCAGCCAGAGGGTTTTGTCAGCACAGAGTACCCTAATAGAGTGTGTAAGCTTGAGAAATCCATCTATGGATTAAAGCAAGCACCTCACAGATGGAATCTTTGCTTTGATGAGAAGGTCAAAGAGTTTGGCTTCTCTAGGAGTGAAGATGAATCTTGTGTATATATAAAGGCTAGTGGGAGTATAGTTAGCTTTTTGGTATTGTATGTGGATGACATACTACTGATAGGAAATGACATCCCAACTTTGCAGGAAGTTAAGTCCTGGCTTGGGAAGTGTTTTGCTATGAAGGACCTAGGAGAAGCTGCCTATATTCTAGGGATAAGGATCTTGAGAAACCGAAGTAAAAGACTAATTAGACTTAGTCAAAGTACCTACTTGGACAAGGTGTTGAAGAGATTCAGCGTGCAAGATTCCAAGAAAGGAGAGTTACCGATCCAGAGTAACACTAGACTGAGTAAGACTCAGAGCCTGAGTACCGAGGATGAGATAGCAGAAATGAGTCGAGTACCTTATGCTTCGGCAGTAGGCTGGATCATGTATGCTATAACCTGTACTCGTCTTGATGTAGCCTTTGCTTTAAGCATGGTTAGCAGATATCAAGGGAATCCTGGTAAGGCTCACTGGACAGCGGTAAAGAACATTCTCAGGTACCTGCGGAGGACTAAGGACTGGGTCATTACCCTTGGTGGGAGTGATGACTTGAGTGTTGTAGGGTATAGTGATGATAGCTTCCACACTGATAGGGATAATTTCCTCTCTCAGTCGGGCTGGGTCTTTACCTTAAATGGAGTAGCAATCTCTTGGAAAAGTTCCAAGCCGGAGACAGTGGCTGATTCAACTTGCGAATCAGAGTATATAGCGGCAAGCAAAACAGAAAAAGAGGCTATATGGCTAAAGAACTTCATTGGAGACCTTGGAGTTGTACCAACTATATCGAAGCCCATAGAGATTTTCTGTGATAGTGAAAGTGTAGTTGCCTTAGCAAAGGAACCAAGGGATCATGGGAGATCCAGACACATTGAGAGAAAATATCATTTCATCAGACATCGTATAGAAGAAGGACTTCTCGTGACAAAGAGAGTATCATCAGATGAGAACCCGGCAGATCCCCTCACGAAGGGACTGGGTAGGGTTAAGCATCTCCAGCATGCTAGGAGCATAGGGCTGAAGGATGTTATTAGTTTTAGTAGTTAGATAATTTTGAAATTTGTAAATGTAATTGACATTTGATGATGAATAAAAGTTGTGTTTACTTATGAGTAAAGTGTTGCTATCGCTTGTCAATCGTTTACTATTATTTCTTTTGCATGTTTTGACTTCCAGAATATTTATGTTGTTTTACATATTATTCAAATTATCCATAGTCAGTCATATGTTGGAAGTAGATATGAAGTAAGACTGTCATGAGTTGGTTGTAAAGGTCTAAGATGTTGGACATGGCCTCAACACTCATGAGTGGTCATAAGTTCTGAGTATTGGATTCAACCCACGCTCGCTGGTATCACTTCATGGAATTTATCTCAAGTGATCGCGAGACGGTAATATCATATAAGTCTTCAAACCTAGAGATTTGACTTGTTAACTATGAGTTAGTTATACATTGATCGTGCGAAAATGCATTGGTAACTCGATGTTATAAAACGAGCGTTTGTGTGTAATTTAACAAGTAGTAGAACAAGCATATGAGTCGAAGTTTATCTGTTCCTTCTTGGATTAGAAGCTGATATCTGGGCCCCTCGATAATTTTGTTTTGACCTATGTACCGGGCCCGGTCAGAACTAAGTTGCTGTCTTCAATTAAGTTCTTTGTCAAACAAATCGGAAATCGGGAAACAAACTGCTGGACAATAAGCAAGACTATGTTCCATGTGTTTGTCCGGCTGATATCTAGAACAGAGGATTATATGATCCCTTATCTGAAATGGCGTACCATCATCTTCTCAATTCCGAGAAACCTTGAAATGAGCTACGATTGCCGATCGGTTCCTGAAGTGATACTTGCAGTTATAGTTATTAGACTTATCCAAGTGGGAGACTGTTGGATAAGGTGTCTAAGTCCACAACTATTTCTGGTCTATACTTGACCCGACCCGGCATGGTCCATTTGGGTTGCATGGCACCATGCAATTAGATAAACTAAATGAGAGAAATAACACATATGGTTTATTAATATATTATAAGTTCTAATATATTAATAATATTATTTAATTAGTTTGATCAAGAATTAATTTTAGAATTAATTAAGTGGTCAAAAGATAACTAATTAAATATATGGGTTGATTATGTAAATCATCCATAACTTATATAGTGGGCTAAGAGGCTCCATGGATAATCAAGTTGGGTTGGACCCATTGGATGCTCCATGGAGGCTCCATGGGAGTTACAAACCCATGGGTCATGGAAATGAAGAGTCATGACACATTAGGGTTTACATGGTGTAACCCTAAATGTGTCAACACTATATAAAGACCATGTCTCTCCCAAAATCGGCTACACTTGCTACACATGCGTACTTGAGGGCTAGAGCCGATTTTTTTAGTGTTATACATTCTCCCCAAGTTTACTCCATAGCATTTGGTGTTGTGTGAAGCATTTGAGGCATCACACCTGGGGTGCTAGGCTCACAAGGTTTCAAGGAACAATTACAACAACAAGGTATGTAGTTCTATCTATTATTTAAGTTGAAATTGTTCCCCATGTGTGCTAGATAGGATCATAGCCTTGGAAATCAACTTTGCATGATAATTAGACAAACATAGATCCAAGGTTATTAGGGTTGCATGTACACTTAGGAAGTGTTAGAATGCTCAAAACCCATCAAATACAACTATCAACATTTGACAGTTTAAGTCCCCTTTATTCAATTAATCTCTCTTAGTCACCAAATTAATTCCTAATTAATCTATGACTAATATTAATCAAATAATATGATTACTCCTTTAATATATTATTCTCATAATATATTAACAACCATAATATCTTCTCTTTCTCTCTCTCTCCATAAATTACCGTGTCAAGGTTCTATGGTGAAGGTAACCAAAAAGGAACATGCACAATCGGGTCAAGTACTTACCAAATGTAGTTACAGGCTTAGACACTAATCCAAAAGTCTCCCACTTAGATAAGTCTAGTAACTATAAATGTGAGCACAATCCAATTAGCAATCGTAGCTCTCAAAGACGCTGTCAAACTCTGATCTGATCAGTAACCTATCCTTTAGATAAGGGATAATATAGCCCTCTGTTCTAGATATCGTGCGGACAATCACATGGAACATGGTCATACTTATAGTCCAGTAGTTTGTTTCTTGATCTCAGATTCATTTGACATATAACTTAATTGAACAAATCAATTCAGTCTTGACTGGACCCGACACATAGGTCAAATCAAATCATCGAGGGGCCCTGATATCGATTTTACCCTCTTAGGATAAAATGAATAGATAAACTTTGAATTATATGCATTTACTATTCACCAATCAAATCATACACAACAATGCGTTTTATGACATCAAGTTACTGATGCGTTTTCGCCTTATCAATGTACAACCAATCAGCAAACAATAAACCATATTCTAGGTTTTAACACCATATGATATTATCGTCTTGCGATCACTGGTGATAAATTCCATGAAGTGATTCCAACAAGCGTGGCTTTATTCAAATGCTCAAAACTTGTTCATAAGCACTCATGAATGTTGTAGCAAACCTTTGCTATGTCTAATACCTTTTAGACAATCTATACACCTATTCATGACAGTCTTCAATCATATCTACTTCCAACATATGAATGATTGTGGACTGTTCGAATAATTCTATTATTCTCAAATAACTCAATTATTCAGGAAGTCAAAACATGCAAAGCAAAACAATAGTTAAACAATTAACATAAGACAGTAACTTTACTTATAAATAATACTCCTTTATTTAATCATCAAATGTCAATTACATTTATCTATTAAACATTTCTAAACTATCTAATCTAATCTAATATTGTCCGTCAACCCAATGCTCCTAGCGTTTTGCAAGTGCTTAACCCTACTCAGTCCTTTCGTAAGAGGATCTGCAGAGTTATCCTCTGACGATACCTTCTTTACTACGAGGAGTCCTTCTTCTACCCGATGTCGAATAAAGTGATATTTTCTATCGATATGTCGAGATCTACCATGATCCCTCGGTTCCTTTGTCAATGAAACCACTCCTTCATTATCACAGAAAATTTCCATGGGCTCCTTTATGACAGGCACAACTCTAAGGTCTCCAATAAAGTTCTTTAACCATATCGCCTCCTTTGACGCTTCGCTCGCTGCAATGTACTCTTATTCACACGTTGAATCAGCTATGGTTTCTTGCTTGGAACTTTTTTCCAAGGCACTGCTCCTCCATTAAGGGTATAGACCCAGCCCGACTGCGAACAGTAGTTGTCCCTGACGGTTTGAAAATGAGCGTCACTGTACCCTCGCACCTTTAAGTCATCACTCCCCCCGAAGACTAAAAACCATTCCTTGGTCCTTCGAAGGTACTTAAGAATGTTCTTGACTGTGGTCCAATGTGCTCTGCCAGGGTTCCCTTGATATCTGCTGACCATGCTCAAAGCAAAGGGCACATCAGGGCGAATACAAGTCATAGCATACATATTCGAGCCAACTGCGGAAGCATATGGTACTCGGCTCATTTCTGCTATCTCGACTTCGGTACTCGGGCATTGAGTCTTACTCAACTTGGCATTACTTTGGATCGGTAACTCTCCATTCCTTGAGTTTTCCATACTAAAACGTTTTAGTACCTTGTCCAAGTAAGTATTCTGACTAAGTCCGATCAGTCTCTTACTTCTGTCTCTCACTATCCTTATTCCCAAAATATAGGATGCCTCTCCGAGGTCCTTCACAACGAAGCACTTCTCGAGCCAGGACTTAACCTCCTGCAATGTTGGGATGTCGTTTCCTATGAGTGCTATGTCATTGACATACAATATGAGAAAACTAACTATACTCCCACTGGCTTTGACATACACACATGATTCATCCTCGCTTCGTAGAAACCCAAACTCTTTGACTTTCTCATCGAAGCAAAGATTCCATCTGCGAGACGCTTGCTTAAGTCCATAAATGGACTTCTCAAGCTTACACACTCTATTGTGGTGCTTCGCATTGACAAAACCCTCTGGCTGAGCCATGTAAACATCCTCATCCAACTTCCCATTAAGGAAAGCGGTTTTGACATCCATCTGCCATATTTCATTATCATGAAATGCATCAATGGCCAACATCACCCTAATAGACTTTATTTTTGCAACTGGCGAGAAGGTCTCATCATAGTCAACTCTAGGAGTTTGAGTAAAGCCCTTCACAACCAATCGCGCCTTATACGTGTGCACATTCCCATCCATGTCGGTCTTCTACTTGAAGATCCACTTGTACCCGGCCGTCCTACGTCCGGGCACATGATCAACCAAATTCCAAACTTGGTTGTCGCACATGGACTGAATCTCGCTGTCCATCGCCTCTTTCCATTTTGCAGACTCCGGGCCTGCAACGGCTTCCTTATAGCTGTTAGGTACGTCCAAATTTATTAGTGTACTATCACTAATATACGTGTCCCCTTCTATAGTAATATGAAAACCATATAACTCGGATTAAACTCTAACACTTTCCGTAAGGTCCAAATATGGATCTTCACCAGTAGTTAAACAACAATCAATCACAAGAAGAAAAATAAGATGAAAAGGAACCAAGCTTGCACACGATTGTATTCATAAAATCGTCTGGTACAACTCTATAGGACTCTATGGCATCAACAACCGCCAAAAGACTAACACCTCCACTATATATACATGACCACAACCGTAAACAGAGTTTGCGATCGTAAACTGAGTTTACGACTGTAAACTCAATTTACGGTCGTAAACATCCAAAAAGTCCAACTACCCAACAAACAACCCTTAAACACTATTACAGACTCATACTTAACCAAAATACATTAAAGCCTAGACCAAACCATAAATTGGATCCTTCAATCTCCCCCTTGGTTTGGTGCTAGCTTTGACTCAGTCCTTGTCGACCACCAATACGTCAGATTTCCCCATCACTCCATTCCACATATTCTTCTCAATAATTTGAGCCACCATCGCCGTATATTCTTTCGCAGCGGGCTCATATATTGACTCAGCCACCACAATCTGTTTAGTAGTAAGATGATGAATATCCCATTTGTGAAATTGAAGCAAGTCCCTTGTCTCATAGAGACGAATGCAATCTTCCTTTAACTTGATGACCGCAGCATCTGTGGCTTCATCATACACCCAATAAAGCATGGATGCAAGAGAACCATCATGGTAATTTTGAAGAACAGGGACTTGATTAACCTGATGTGACATCCCCTAATTTCTCGGCCAAAAAATACCGATTTAATTTATGCTTTTTAAAATAAAATCAGAGAAATCTTTTTAAAAGATGTTGCGGAATTGGTCCCCAAACAAAATATGATAAAAGATTATCAAAACCTTCTTTAAGAAATGTATAGTTTCATTTCACATCAAAACCTCGGGATGTCATGTTCCGATACAGATCAAAAGCATAAACAAGACATTATAAGCCTTTCAACAGTTATTTACAACTACTGGCCTATAATCCAAAAATCTCTCATCGTTCTCCAACTATGCTCGGGGTCCACTACCTGTAATCATAAAACTGAGTGGGTCAGGCTTGGGAGCCTGCTGAGCATATAGGGTTTTCAACCCACATTAATAATATACGTATTAAGTTCACCAATCAACAATAACCCAGATTAACCATTCCCGTTGTCCTCACTTTACGTCCCTAAACACCTTTCACAAGGGACCTAGCCTAAGGAATATCATCGGGATGGACACTACTGCTAAGGGGTTTCCTCAGCCATACATGTCCTTAAGGCAACCATGAGGGGGATGAAGTACGCCAATGAACATTTAATTCATCAACATCTACAAGTTGCGAACCTGCTAGTGTTCCACTAGACTATCTAGAAAGTCCGTGGTCATTATCTATACTCCGCTAGATGACTACAACAACAACAACAACATCGAGGCCTCTCACCATTTTAACACACATCAACTATTTCATCTACCCATGTTCTACCCAACATATTTTGTAGATAAAAAGCATATACAGTTTAAAACTTGTATAAAACATCAATTCAATAGTCACCTCGAATAAACAATTAGCATATTTACACATAACACGTATTTCAAGGTAAATACTTCATATCTATGTGTAAATTGAAAGTAACTACACACTCACGTATTTTGGAGAAAATCGGGCAACAATTCGTTTCCTAAAACGATCATTTCTAATAAAACCGGGCTCTACGAAAGGTCGGGCTTCGAAACCGAAAAAATAAATTTTCCGGGCTTCTCGGGCACTTCGTGGAGTATTCCGGGCTTTACAATCGATACCGGGGCTTCGCGGGATGTTAATATGAAAGAAATATGGAGAAAGGGGCTAAAAATGACAAATTTTCAAAGTTACCCGGGAAGGCTCGCATCCTTCTATTTATAGGGTGGAGCTTCTGATCGGACGGCTGAGAAGCTTCTGATCCAACAGTTAAGAGGCTTCGCAGGGGGGTGGCTCGCACGAGGATGTGCATGGCTCACACATGGGTCGCACCTGCGAGGGCTCGCTGGCAGCTTCCGATTGGACCGCGGCCTACTGGTGCACCTGCGAGGTTCGGAGTTAGGTGCGAGGCTTGGAGCTAGGCTATGCGAGGCTCGGACGGAGACCTAGCAGCTTCAGATTGGGCCTCCTCCTCGGTTGAATCCGAAGAGGACACGTGGCTTCGCATGACTCAGCAGCTTCGGTGACTCAGCAGCCTAGTGACTCAGCAGGACACGTGTCACATTCTATGCGAGGGTGACGTGGCAAGGTATGACTGCGAAATTTCTCGATTTTCGCGCCGAAACTTCTAAAATCCATAACTTTCGCATACGAGCTCCGTTTTTTACATTCTTTATATGCACGCGTAGCTAAAATTACGCTCTACAACTTCCGTTTAGACTTCTTCGGCTAGTTTTGAATTTAAATTTTATATTATTATTTTTAACAGACCGGGACAGGAAATCCGTTAAAAATTCATAACTTCTTCATCCGATGTCCGTTTTCATCAGACTTTTTACCGTTATGCTCCTAATGATGAGACCTTCAATTCTCGTTTAGGTTGTGTCGGCTAAAAATTGCTCGATCTAAAATTCGAGTTTTTAGATGTCTACTACTAAGCTGAAACTTCGAAAAATCATAACTTCCTCATACGAGGTCAGATTTGGGCGTTCTGTTTATCGAACTTCTCGTTTTAACGAATAATACGACTTTCTTTTAGATTACTAAGGGTAAAAAGTAGTTTATCAAAAACTCACTTTTTACGACATTCAGCACCGTGCCGGTTTTGTCGCGAAACTTCGACAAGTCGTAACTTCTTCGTTATAACTCGGATTTTGGTATTCTTTATATCCCCGAAATCCTTGTTTCGACCACTACAACTTTATGTAAAGATATCGGGCTTATCTCACACTTTAATTTTGACGCTTATTCTTATTCTTAATTAATTAAGCCCTAATAATTAAACATAAAACACATAATTCACAAATATATTCACATAATTCTTTTTCATTTCTTCAAAATGAGTTACAAAGGTTAACCTAGACTATCAACTCAATATAAATGCCTAGGCTAGAAACACGAGTGTTACAATTCTCTCCCCCTTAGGATGATTCCATCCCCGGAATCACATATCACCAAACAATTGCGGGTAGCGACTCATCATGTCACTCTCCGTTTCCCAAGTGAGATTTGGTCCATTCATATGTTTCTAACGCACAAGCACTAAATCGACCATCTTGCGTCGCAACTTCATAGTCCTACGGTCAATGATTGCCTTAGGTTCTTCGATCAACCTCTTGTTTTCATCCAGCCTTAACTCAGAAATCAGAATTATGTTGGGCACATCTCCCGTCAAATTTCTCAAGTAACACACATGAAAGGTGTTATTAATACCCTCCAGTTCTTCCGGTAACTCTAGCTTGTAAGCTTGATTCCCGATCTTCTGAAAAACTTTGAATGGTCCAATAAACCTTGGACTCAACTTTCCTCGTTTCCCAAATCTTATAAGTCCCTTCCACGGCGAGACTTTAAGTAAAACCGAATCTCCAACTTCAAAGGTTATTGGTTGTCTTTTCTTGTCAGCATAACTCTTTTTTCGATCTTGAGCAGCTAACATCCTTTCCCTTATCACTTTCAACTTTTCGGCAGTCTGATGGACTATTTCAGGTCCCATAAACTGCTTTTCCCCAGCTTCCAGCCAACATGATGGCGTTCGACACTTTTCCGCATACAAAGCGTGATAAGGTGCCATCTTAATGCTTGAGTGGAAACTATTATTATAGGAGAATTCTACTAGAGGTAAGTGTTCATCCCAGTTACCTTGGAATTCTAGGGTACATGCTCTCAGCATATCCTCCATTGTTTGAATCGTTCGTTCGCTCTGACCATCGGTTTGCGGATGGTAAGTTGTACTCAAAAACAACTTAGTACCCAATTCCTCTTGTAGACTCCTCCAAAACCTTGAGGTAAAATGGCTGTCACGATCGGATACAATCGTTAGCGGAACACCGTGAAGCCTCACAATTTCCTTCACGTAAGAATTCACAAGTTTATCCATAGACCATTTCTCTTTGGCTGCTATGAAATGCGCACTCTTAGTGAAGCGATCAACGACCACCCAAATCATGTCGTGACCGTTCCTTGTTCTGGGCAGTTTAGTCACAAAATCCATGGTGATGTCTTCCCATTTACCCATGGGTATGGGTAAAGGTTCTAAACTCCCATACGGTTTCTGATGTTGTGCCTTAACCCTAGCACAAGTTACACACTCGGCCACATACTTAGCAACATCGAGCTTCATCTCGGCCACCAATAATAGGGCTTTAAATCCCTATACATTTTTGTACTGCCAGGATGAATCGAGTACATGGTCTTGTGAGCTTCTTCCATCAGAAGATCTCTTACTCTGCCCGTCTTAGGTACCCAAATCCTATCTTGGAATACCTTCAACCCTTGGTTGTTTTTACCGAACACTAACGTTTTGCCCAAACGTTCTTCCTTTCGGTCATTTTTCTCCAAAGCTTCCTCTTGAGCTTTCTTTATACTTTCCACAATTGTCGAGACAACTTCAATTTTCAACCTCTTGGCCTTTTCTTTTCAAGGTTTACCTTCCGACTGAGAGCATCAGCAACAACATTTGCTTTACCAGGGTGGTAAAGTATCTCACAGTCGTAGTCCTTGAGTAACTCTAGCCAGCGTCGTTGCCTCATGTTCAATTCCTTCTGATTAAAGATATATTGGAGACTCTTATGATCAGTGAAAAGTTTACACATTGTGCCATAAAGATAGTGCCTCCATATCTTTAGGGCGAATACTACCACTGCCAACTCCAGATCATGAGTGGGGTAGTTCTTTTCATGTTCCTTCAATTGCTTCGATGCATATGCTATCACTTTATCCCTTTGGGTCTGAACACAACCTAACCCAACTCCAGATGCATCACTATAAACTGCAAAGTCATCAACTCCTTCAGGTAATGAAAGAATCGGTGCTTCACACAATCTCTGCTTCAACTTCTCAAAGGCTTCCTTATGCTTCTCATTCCAAGCATAAGTGGCTCCTTTGTCGGTCAAAGTTGTTAATGGAGTAGAAATCGAAGAAAAGCCTTGGATAAACTTTCTGTAATATCCAGCTAATCCTAAAAAGCTTTGAATCTCCGCAGGACTTTTTGGTTGTTCCCACTTCATTACAGCTTCAATCTTCGCTGGGTCAACCATTATTCCTTCTTGGTTAACCACATAACCTAAAAATTGGACTTCTTGAATCCAAAATTCACATTTGGAGAACTTTGCATACAGCTTCTCCTTTTTCAGGACTTCTAGCACTTCATGCAGATGCTTTTCACGCTCCTGCTTGCTTTTCAAATAAATCAAGATATCGTCTATGAACACTATCATGAATTTATCTAGGAATGGTTTACAAACCCTATTCATCAAATCCATGAAAGTTGTTGGGGCATTGGTTAGTCCGAACGACATAACCAAAAATCCATAGTGTCCATATCTCATTCTAAATGCAGTCTTTTCGATATCCTACTCTCTCTCACCTTTAGTTGATGGTATCCCGACCTAAGATCGATCTTCGAGAAATAGCTCGAACCCTGCAACTGGTCGAACAAGTCATCGATCCTTGGCAACGGGTACTTATTCTTTATCGTCACTTTGTTCAACTCTCTGTAATCGATGCACATTCTCATGCTTCCATCTTTCTTCTTTACAAATAACATAGGAGCTCCCCACGGTGATGAACTAGGTCTAATGAAACCTTTGTCTAATAACTCCTCAAGTTGTGTCATAAGTTCTTTCATTTCGGTTGGTGCTAATCGATAAGGTGCTTTTGCTATCGGCGTCATTCCTGGTAACAAGTCGATACGAAATTCTACTTGTCGATTAGGGGGCAATCGGGTAAGATCTTCGGGAAAGACTTCCGGATGCTCACACACCACCAGAATATTTTGTACCTCCTTCTTTTCCATCTTAGCATCGATCACAAATGCTAGATATGATGTACATCCCTTGGCCAAACACTTTCTAGCTTTCATTAGGGAAATGATTCCAGAATTTACTATATGTTTGTCTCCATACACCATAAACGACTCTTTCCCTGGCGGGTTTACTTTTACTATCTTCTTTCTACATAATATTTCTGCATCGTTGGCGCTAAGCCAATCCATTCCTAAACTATGTCGAATCCATTTAACTCGATAGGCAATAATTCCTCTTGGAACTTATTCCCATCCAAGTTAATGAGGATGTTTTTCATACGATGGCTAACAGGTACAAACTTGCCACTAGCAATCTCGACTATTATAGCATTAACTAGCATATCTACAGGCAAAGCTAGCTTTCTACCAAATTCATGCGATATAAAGGAGTAATTGGCTCCAGAATCAAACAAAATTTGGGCAGGCAATTCGTTTATGAGAAAGGTACCTAAAGCAACATCGACTTCTTCTTTCGCAGCTTCGAGTGTCATCTGAAAGGCTCTCGCCTTCGGCTTTGGTGGTAGATTGGGTTTTGCTGCGTCCTTCTTCTTCGGGCAGTCCTTCAAAATATGCCTTTATTCATTGCACCCAAAACATACGTTCTCATTGAAGGTGCATTCATTGGCATAATGCCCTGGCTTTCCACATTTGTAACAAGTGACTTCCACGCTACACTTCCCAGCATGTTTCTTCTTACACTTGTCACACCACTTGGCTTCGCTTCCTCCTCCAAACTTTCTCGAACTAGTCTTCGAGAAATTGTTCTTTTTATTAGAACCTGAAGTTCCTTCAAACTTTCTCTTTTCGCCAACTTCAACCTTGCTGGCGGCTCTCCCTTTTATCATATCTTCAACAGACTTGGCAGCCCATATAGCTGCTTCCAAAGTAAGTGCCTGATGTACTGGCAGCGCGTACTCCCATGGAAGTCCCTTTGCGTACCTGTCTATTTTTGCCAACTCATCTGGGACAATACGCAAAGCAAACTCCATTTTGTCTGTGAAGTGATTCGTATATTCGTCAACGGTCATACTCCCCTTCTGCAATGTTATAAATTGGTTTTCTAACTCAAGTTTTGGGCCGAGCAGTACTTGCACTTGAAGTGCACTAAGAACTCTGCCCAAGTTAATTGCAGTGGCGCATTAGGGCTTAGGGTTTTCCCCAAAGTGCTCCACCAACGAGCAGCACTACCCCTGAACTGACGCACTACAAAGGTAGTTTGTAACTTTCCTTGGCAATCACAAGTCATGAAAGCCAACTCCATTTCTGAGATCCAGTCCATTAGTCCGACAGAATCTTCTTTTCCATTGAAGGTCGATGGCTTGCAAGTCATAAAGTTCTTATACGTGCACCCATTTCTCTCTACTCTACCCTCGTGGTTATTTCTCTCAACCACAAGTGGTTCACTATGACCAACCCATCTACTATTGTTCCCTTCTTCGGATCGATCGTCATTTAGTTCATGTTGTTCAACAGGAACTGAAGATTCATCCCTGTCGTTCAGCAACATTTGCCTCAATTCCTCCCTCTATTCAGCCAACATGGTCTGAATCATAGTTCGTACTCCAGCCATGGTGATGGGTTCGGGTGCAGCTCCTACTATAGGCACCTGTTCCACCACTTGAGGTTGAGGTTGTTGGTTTCTGTTTGCATTTCCATCTCCACTCCGAGTTCTTGCCATTTCAATCTATATACCGAATCAGGTGAATTTAGGTCTTTATTCTTGTTAGACATGTCAATTCACTTATCACTCCGAAATGTTTACATGTTAGTTCTAATTTCGTAATCATACGCTTAGAATCCTATACACATAAAGTTTCCAGATCCGGTTGGCAACAGACCATAGATCCGAACAAATAATGGCACACATGGCAAACACATAACATTTAGTACATAAGGGCATTTTAGGCATCTTCCCTAAAATAAACTAGTGCTCGTGTCTAAAATATGGTAGAAACTCATCTCACAATCATCAGTTAGCATTCTAAGTTCAAGTCTAGAAATTCTACAATTTCTTAGTTCGCTTAAACTAATGCTCTGATACAAACTGTGACATCCCCTAATTTCTCGGCCAGAAAAGACCGATTTAATTTATGCTTTTTAAAATAAAATCAGAGAAATCTTTTTAAAAAATGTTGCAGAATTGGTACCCAAACAAAATATGATAAAATTTTATCAAAACCTTCTTTAATAAATATATAGTTTCATTTCATATCAAAACCTCGGGAGGTCATGTTCCGATATAGATCAAAAGCATAAACAAGACAATATAAGTCTTTCAACAGTTATTTACAACTACTGACCTATAATCCAAAAATCTCTCATCGTTCTCCAACTATGCTCGGGGTCCACTACCTGTAATCATAAAACTGAGTGGGTCAGGCTTGGGAGCCTAGTGAGCATATAGGGTTTTCAACCCACATTAATAATATACTTATTAAGTTCACCAATCAACTGTTGGGTTTTGAGCATTCTAACACTCCTAAGTGTACATGCAACCCTAAATACCTTGGATCTATGTTTTTCTCTATTACACATGCAAATAAGAACTTCCAAGGTATTATCCTAATCTAGTATACAAAACAATGACTATAGCAAGATAGAATACATACCTCTTTGGTGTAGAAAGTCTTCATGAAGCTGGAGTGCCAAGTGCCCCAAGTGTGACACCTCAAATGGTTCACACAACACCAAATACACATGGAATGACATGAGAGAAAACTACACTCATGAAAATCGGCTAGCCCTTTTACTTCACACACTAGTGGCCGATTTTGGTCAAGAATAAGATGCTTATATAGTTAGGGTTACACCATGTAAACGCTAATTGACATGGCCTTTCATTTCCATGATCCATGGGTACAAATACACCATGGAGCATCCATGGACCATCCTATGGGTTTTAGCCCAACTTGATTATCCATGGAGCATTAGCCCACTATACAAGTATGGATGATTTACACAATCAACCCATATATTTAATTAGTCTTCTTTTGATCACTTAATTAATCCTATATTAATTCTTGATTAATACTAATTAAATAATCTTATTATTAATATACTAGAACTTATAATATATTAATAACCATAAGTGTCTTATTTCTCTCATTAAAGTCTATCTAAGTGCATGATGCCATGCAACCCAAATAGACCATGCCGGGTCGGGTCAAGTCTTACCAATTATAGTTATGGACTTAGACATTAATCCAACAGTCTCCCACTTGGATAAGTCTAAAACTATTATTGCGTATGACTTCAGGAACCAACTGGCAATCGTAGCTCTCAAAAGCTTATGTCGAACTCTGACCTTATAGATGAACTCTAACCTTTGTCAATGACTTGTCCATTATATAAGGGATCATATATTCCTCCATTCTAGATATCATATGGACTGAGACATGGATTAAAATCATTCTCTCTGTCCATTTGTTGTTTCCCGATTTCCGATTTATGAAGACTGACTAATTGAACAAATCAAATCAGTCCTGGCCCGGCCGAGCACTTCCATTTGTCATCATCAAATCATCGAGGGGCCCACATATATCGCTTTTATCCCGAAGGTAAAAGGAATGGATAAACTTCGACTCATATGGCTTGTTCTACTACTTGTTGAATCATACACAAAGGCACGTTTTATAGCACCGAGTTACCAAATGCGTTTTCGTGCAATCAATGTACAACCAACTCATAGTAACAACTCATATATCTAGGTTTGAAGAATATAAGATATTATCGTCTCATGATCACTCGTGATAAAACCCATGAAGTGATTCCAATGAGCGCGGGTTGAATCCAATACTCAGAACTTATGAGCACTCATGAGTGTTGTAGCCCTTTGTCCAACACCTTAGACCTCTACAAGCCAACCCATGACAGTCTTAATTCATATCTACTTCCAACATATGACCCACTGTGGATGGTTTGAATAACTTAGTCATTCCGGAAGAATAACCTAGTTTATTCGGGAAGTCAAAACATGCAAAGTGAAACACAATAATAATTGAATCCAATATGGTATCAAAACCTATGAACATAAATAAAACACCTTTTATTTATCACCATATGATTACATATTATTCATTGTATATTGTTTCAGCTATCAACTTTATTCTTGAATTTAAAACAATAGTTGTCCCATGCTCCAAGCATGTACACTATGATTTTTTTTAAACACTAGTCATGCCATACACCAAGTATGCATACTATGTTTGTCTATGATCTTTACTTTGTGAACTAGATCAATTGAATATAACTTCAATGATTCTCTTTTCACACTCCCAAATCCTTACTTCAAATGCAAGACTTCCAAATTCATGCCATTTACAGAAATCTGTTAGAGTCTAAACTTATATGCATTGATCCTCTTGTAATGATTATGCACAAAGTCAAAAAGACTTGACAATAATCATTACAGAGCATTCCAAAGGAGATCAGCTCCTTGGAAACATCCTTCTTGCTTTTACTTAGTGAAAGAGTTTCCTCACCATCATTTTCATGAATCGGAGAGAAACCTTATGACACTTAGATTTATATGGTGTATGAGTTCCTACCCATATGAATTTGTCAAAACCATAATCACAAGACAAAGATAATGACAAATCCAAAACCATATGGATTGAACTCAATCTTAATTTCTTGTCACCTGGCAGCTTAAGGGCCTGCCATTGCTTCCAAGTTGTTAAGCAACCAATTAAGAACTCTAAGAACTCATATGCAAAGCCAACTTTAACTAGAATGGGCACAGATATGTCAACACGATAGGTTATAAACTTCAAATTGTGTGCTAGAGAAGAACTTTAGGTTTTATTCTTGATTAGTTCTTAAGACTTTTAAGACTCCCACTGTCCTCTTGAACTATAAGACTCCCTTGTCAAATATCCAAGAGATAGTGTGGATTCTAATCAAGACAAACACTTCACACAATTGGCCTCAGTTGGTCTTTGTTTTATCCAAAACATCACAACTTACCAAATTCAAATGTACAAGAGTAGACAACTTTTACTCTTACATTTGACAAGTGTTTTAAACCTTCTTTGAGACATGTCACTCAAGTTACAATCTTGGAGTATGACTCTAAGACTTGTATTGGAACGAAGTATGACTCATCTTCGTGATTTAGCCACTTCACCAATTCATAGCTCCTCCTCTTAGCTATCAGAATGCACTTAGAGGATGAATTGTGATTAGGTCTCTAAATCATTAAGATGATCACAAAACTGATACTAAAGTACTCTCCTATCTTTTCAGATTTGAGAAACTTTTATTCTTCTGCCTAATTTGATTCTTCTTATTCGCTCTGCCATACATTGGAACCTTTTCCAATGTCTCAGAGTTACACTTAAGCTTGTAAGTATAATCATATTTACTGAACTTTAGTAAACTATGACGAATAGTCTTATCAAACTTTTGTGGTGGACTTAACCAGTGCACAAGACTATGTACTCGATCCCTTAGTCTATTACTTGACTCACACATCCATGTGAATAAGTAATTAGTCTTAATTTTCCAATACTTGAAAGTTCTCACACATCATGCTATACAACTTGCATGATTCAAAGTTCCGGTCCAATTGAAACTTGGGTGATGAGAATCTTTCCTTATTTGGTAAATTTAGACATTACCACAAATGAAAGAATCAATTTCATATTTCCACTCTTGCTATGAATGGAATCATATAAGCAACAATTTTTCCTCAAATGCCATTGTAAGGATATTTTAAAATAAATAAAATCAAAAATTTTCTTTTATTCTAAAAACTTCGCGGAAAAACTTATCCTTACAATCCATATGAAAACTTGTTGATATCTATTCCTAAGCAATATCTCATAACTCCTAAGAAGTAGCTCAAGAATCCGATCTTCAAACTATGCGATAGAAATCCATCTATGCGATCAGATTCAGCATATTCTTTCTTTAAGTTCCTTTACTTTTCTTTGATTCTTAAAACATCACCATGTGACCTAGTCACATCATGTATCAAGAATCTCAGAATAGAAACTTAACAGAGTTAGATAGTGGACTTTACCTGAAGTAGAGTCAAACTTATTGAATTTAACATCCTTAGGTAAATTTGGCAGCTTCGCAACCAATGCCCCTTCCTTTGGCAATATAAACATATGGACCCTTTGATAATGGTACACGAGACTATCACATACTTAGCTCTTCTCTTTACCATTTGGTCAACCGAGTTGACTATGGCCGATCCCTTTCCATTGGGAAGAGAATGCTTTACTAGATACCCAATGTCATCATTGTCAATGTCCATAAAGTTTTAGGAAGTTGATCTTATCAAATAGATAAGATCATTAAGGGTCTTGTCATAGTCTGTTTCATAGGTGTTCCAAAAGAACTCACTATGTGACTTAGAAAGTAGTTGAACCACCAACTTTCTCAAGACTTTGACACCCAACTCTCCCTGCTTGTCAATATGTGACTACATCTCCAAGATGTGATCATACCTAGACCTTGCCTTGCCAATAGGGCTTGAGTGACCTTAAACTTTACAAGAACTTGTGGGTTGAGCAGAATAATTGGAGGAGGTGAATGAAGTATGATTTCCAAGGGACATCATCTTCATTTAGGAAAGCTTGTTTCAAGAGATTTGGGAAGATCATAAATGTCTAAACTAGACATGATTTTGGGAGATATTCAAGAAAGTTAATTTTTAAAGTCCTTAATATGACACCCAATATGAAATATTAAGGCTATATAGGACCCAACAAACTATTTTATAACTTAGAAGAGGTATGCCGTAATCCAAGCTATAAAATATTTGAAGGTAGGTGAATGACGATTCACCAATTTCCACCAAGATAAATGAAATGTATTATTAGGTTTTAATTGGTTTTGAAACTCCTAGATCTTTGAGATTCATTGAACTGTTCAAAGGCATGTTTCAATCTTGAGTGTGCCCTTCAAGTTTTGTGATTGGGATGTCGAGGATCACAAAACAAGGTGTGAAGTAACCATGCAAGTTACTTTGTACCCTTAAGTGTTTACCCCTTAATCGATGTGCCGGTTAACCACACACGCTCCATCGATACTATGATACACATTAAGTTACCCTTTGCCTACCTTGTTAAATACGCGTTAGTGTGCCGGTTAACCACACACGCTCCACTAACCGACTTAAACAAAGTGCAAAGTGTAATTTTATGGATTAGCACCTTATTCACATTTTTCCTAAGTAACTAAGATTGGGTATTATTAAGAGTTTAGTTACTTAGTATTTATCATTAATATTTTTAATGAAGGGAGAATTATAGTCCTGTCAAACCCGTTCGGCTAACGACCCTCCACCGGTCAAGCAAGCGGTGGGTGAGAGTGGACACCCATTAAGTTGCCATTTTATAGGCAACAACCTTATACCCACCTTATAGACCGGCTTCGTGAATGAGGCGTACTAGCGGTAAGACTGACTTTACTCTTATGCATATATATATATATATATATATATATATATATATATATATATATATATATATATATATATATATATATATATATATATATATATTAACTTATAATATTATAAAGTATAAGGGTTGAATTTTAACTTTTAAAATTCTAAGGGCTAACTTGGAATTAAAGTATTCATAAGTGAAAACTTTACAAATTCGAAAACTTGAGGGCAAGTTTTGAAACTATTCAAAACTAATTAATTCCATAACTTATGTGTTTAAAGTAGTTTTAATCCAAAAACTCTTCAAGTTCCATAACTTGAGGACAAGTTATGGAAGACTTTAAACTAATAAAAGAATTAACTTTTCTTTATTTTATAACTTATAAAATTAATTAAGGTTACACTTTATTTATTTATTTATTAATGAAGTGACTCTTGAACCTCCATAAGTTAAGGACAAGACTCTTCATCTTTTGTAACCATTGCCAACTTTTATGAGTTTTATGAAACTTAAATGTGACTTTTCATATAACTTGAGGACAAGTTACAAAAACACATTTTAGAATCAACTCTTAGATTAATTTGGATTGAAAACAACTATTTCACTCAACTTTTCTATTAATCTAAGCAACTCATAAGAACAAGATAATTCAAATCAAACTTTTTCATGTAATTAGTCTAAACCTTAAACTAATACAAAACATGAATATATTGACAATTATCTTTGAAATTGGATTAGCATGAACATTACCACATCAAAAACAAGTTTATAAGTTCAAAAACATCTTAGGGTATGTTCCTAGTCCATTTCCAGCCAAAAAAGTCGAATTTATGCTGTCTGGGGGTCCAACTCGTCGAGTGCACGAACCAACTCGGCGAGTTGGATGCTTTTTGCCTTGGACTCGGCGAGTCCATCCATGGACTCGGCGAGTCTGGTGGGCAAACAGCATCAAAACTCGATTTTCCAGCTTCTTTTGCAAGTATAACAAGAAAACAAGCCTAGGCTCTGATACCACTGTTGGGTTTTGAGCATTCTAACACTCCTAAGTGTACATGCAACCCTAAATACCTTGGATCTATGTTTTTCTCTATTACACATGCAAATAAGAACTTCCAAGGTATTATCCTAATCTAGCATACAAAACAATGACTATAGCAAGATAGAATACATACCTCTTTGGTGTAGAAAGTCTTCATGAAGCTTGAGTGCCAAGTGCCCCAAGTGTGACACCTCAAATGGTTCACACAACATCAAATACACATGGAATGACTTGAGAGAAAACTACACTCATGAAAATCGGCTAGCCCTTTTACTTCACACACTAGTGGCCGATTTTGGTCAAGAATAAGATGCTTATATAGTTAGGGTTACACCATGTAAACCCTTATTGACATGGCTTTTCATTTCCATGATCCATGGGTACAAATACACCATGGAACATCCATGGACCATCCTATGGGTTTTAGCCCAACTTGATTATCCATGCAGCATTAGCCCACTATACAAGTATGGATGATTTACACAATCAACCCATATATTTAATTAGTCTTCTTTTGATCACTTAATTAATCCTAGATTAATTCTTGATCAATACTAATTAAATAATCTTATTATTAATATACTAGAACTTATAATATATTAATAACCATAAGTGTCTTATTTCTCTAATTAAAGTCTATCCAAGTGCATGATGCCATGCAACCCAAATGGACCATGCCGGGTCGGGTCAAGTCTTACCAATTATAGTTATGGACTTAGACATTAATCCAACATCAACAATAACCTTGATTACCCATTTCCGTTGTCCTCACTTTACATCCCTAAACACCTATCACAAGGGACCTAGCCTAAGGAATATCATCGGGATGGACACTACTGCTAAGGGGTTTCCTCAGCCATACATGTCCTTAAGCCAACCATGAGGGGGATGAAGTACGCCAATGAACATTTAATTCATCAACACCTACAAGTTGCAAACCTGCTAGTGTTCCACTGGACTATCTAGAAAGTCTGTGGTCGTCATCTATACTCCGCTAGATGACTACAACAACAAAAACAACAACAACAACAACATCGAGGCCTCTCACCATTTTAACACACATCAACTATTTCATCTACCCATGTTCTACCCAACATATTTTGTAGATAAAAAGCATATACAATTTAAAACTTGTATAAAACATCAATTCAACAGTCACCTCGAGTAAACAATTACCATATTTACACATAACACGTATTTCGAGGTAAATACTTCATATCTATGTGTAAATTGAAGGTAACTACACACTCACATTTTTTGGAGAAAATCGGGCAGCAATTCGTTTCCTAAAACGATCGTTTCTAATAAAACCGGGAGTTTTATTGAGAAACCGGGCTCTGCGAAAGGTTGGGCTTCGAAACCGAAAAGATAAATTTTTCGGGCTTCTCGGGCACTTCGTGGAGTATTCCGGGCTTTACAATCGATACCGGGGCTTCGTGGGATGTTAATATGAAAGAAATATGGGGAAAGGGGCTAAAAATGAAAAATTTTCAAAGTTACCCGAGAAGGCTCACAGCCTTCTATTTATAAGGTAGAGCTTCTGATCGGACGGCTGACAAGCTTCTGATCCAACGGTTGAGAGGCTTCGTAGGGGGGTGGCTCGCACGAGGCTGCGCATGGCTCGCACATGGGTCGCACCTGCGAGGGCTCGCTGGCAGCTTCCGATTGGACCGCGGCCTAGTGGTGCACCTGCGAGGTTCGGAGTTAGGTGCGAGGCTTGGAGCTAGGCTATGCGAGGCTTGGACGGAGAGCTGGTAGCTTCGGATTGGGCCTCCTCCTCGGTCGAATCAGAAGAGGACACGTGGCTTCGCATGACTCAGCAGCTTCGGTGACTCAGTAGCCTGGTGACTCAGCAGGACACGTGTCACATTCTAAGCGAGGGTGACCTGGCAAGGTGTGACTATGCAAAATTTCTCGATTTTCGCGCCAAAACTTCTAAAATCCATAACTTTCGCATACGAGCTCCGTTTTTGACGTTCTTTATATGCACGCGTAGCTAAAATTACGCTCTACAACTTCTGTTTAGACATCGTCGGCTAATTTTGAATTTAAATTTTATATTATTATTTTTAACAGACCGGGACAGGAAATCCGTTAAAAATTCATAACTTCTTCATCCGACGTCCGTTTTCATCAGACTTTTTACCGTTATGCTCCTAATGACGAGACCTTCAATTCTCGTTTAGGTTGTGTCAGCTAAAAATCGCTCGATCTAAAATTCAAGTTTTTAGTTGTCTACTGCAAAGCTGAAACTTCGAAAAATCATAACTTCATCATACGAAGTCAGATTTGGGCGTTCTTTTTATCGAACTTCTCGTTTTAACGAATACTACGACTTTCGTTTAGATTACTAAGGCTAAAAAGTAGTTTATCAAAAACTCACTTTTTACGACATTCAGCACCGTGTCGGTTTTGTCGCAAAACTTCGACAGGTCATAACTTTTTCGTTATAACTCGGATTTTGGTATTCTTTTTATCCCCGGAATCCTTGTTTCAACCACTTCAACTTTATGTAAAGATATCAGGCTTATCTCACACTTTAATTTTGACGCTTATTTTTATTCTTAATTAATTAAGCCCTAATACTTAAACATAAAACACATAATTCACATAATTCCTTTTCATTTCTTCAAAATGAGTTACAAAGGTTAACCTAGACTATCAACTCAATATAAATGCCTAGGCTAGAAACACGAGTGTTACACCTGAGCTGTAGCAGGCCACATCACTGATGTAATTGGCTATTTTGTCGTGGTATCAAATACCTTGGAGTGAACCTTGACAACAGACTCTCCAGTCTTCATTGACGGAAACCCCTTGGCCACTTGATCTTCCAAAAATGATTTGAACTGACTTGCCTTGGGATTATTTGTAGGATTGGAGAAGGGAGCCTTAGACAGCTCAACAAGATCAATTTTTGTAAAAGAATTAAAGTCGTGAGCATCTTTGTATAATTCTTTCTTGCCGCTCTTTCTCCTCACCATGAACATATTCATCGTGTCATGGAATCCCCACCCGATGATTCCAGATCTGTCACCATAAGTGTCTCTGAAGTGTTGTGCACCCAAATCCGTGACAGTAACATGTTGTTGATCCCAGGGTGCCTTGTGATCTACACTCCGCTTGAATAGGAGTTAACTTTTCTCAGCTTCCTTGTCCGACTTCTTGCGTTTTGAGGCCTTTCCACGCGGAGCTTGTTCCGGTTCTTTTTCGAAGCGGTTTACGATGGTGGTGGTTCTGATATTTGCAGAGGTAGATGTAGGAGCGATGGGAACATCTTGATTGGGAAGATAAATTAGCGGCTCATCAACGGGAGATCTGAATTCGTCGCCAAATTTATCTTCCAGCTTTTTCTTCAAGTCATAGTAACTGGCGGTCAGAAGGAAGAAATGAGTCTGGAGATCTGTAATTTGTTTGATCTTCGCAACATTCTCTTCATTAAGTTCTGCCATTTGAATACTGAGTTGTGTGTTTTCAGCTTGAAGACCCGCGACCTTAATGTCAAGCTCAATATTCCACTGATCCAACTCGACATTTTTCTGACTCAGAGCAGCAACCTGCTTCTGAAGTCCAGAGAGAGAAGGACTCTCTTCTCCTGAGTTACCTCCCTCTATACAGATTCCTTTGCCACGAGGGGGGTGTTGATAGTTGTTCTCTGGCCAAGAGCGAGGCTAGTCTAACAAAGGTAGCATCGTCCTCTGGCCTAGGAAGGGAGAAGTTTGCGGGAAAAGATGAGTCACCAGTCTCGTAGAGGGTACTAGGACCTTCATTGAATGGTTCATTTGAGACTATAACTGGGGTTGCTGTTGGAGGAGCAGAAACACTTTGAGTCACCAATCTTCGATCAAGTCTGCGTCTTATGCTTGCAGGAGGTGTGAATTGAATGGTGGTGGGATCACATTCCACAGGCTCAGAGGTAGGTAAAATAACATCAAGGGGAGGAATCCCTTATGTTACCACCATAGGAGTTGCTATTTCTGCCGTGGTGTTGGTTGGAGGAGGTGAGGCTTCAAGAACATCTTCTTCTTCCCTTGTCTCAGTTGCCGGTTCAGTAACTTCATTGACATTGTTGAGCAGCTCATTGATGTTCATCCCTGTCATTAAATCTTCGTTACTCCCAAAATCGACAGGAATTTCATCATTTTCAAATCCTAAGAGATCCAGTCCTTCATACAAGTCAGTTTCTGACCCCGACCCCTTGTGAAAATCTTCTTCTACTCGTGCAGAAGTCAATTCATGTTCCTCAGCCACTCGTGTGTTAGCAGCTAGATCTTCTTCTTCTTCATGATCTGACACAGTGATAACATTATCAGAAGCAACCCTCTCAGATGAAATTGGCTCAGATGACACTTTGTCAGATGTTCCATGCGACTCAGAAGACTCGTCAATTTCAGCAAAATTTCCAAATTTGACCAGAGGATGTTTGCCTTCAAAAACGACCTTTCCCTTTCTATTTTGCTTGATGAGACCAACTCTGTGAGGGCCCAAGGATTTAATATCCAACTTGTCACCATCCTTCACCACGAAAACACTCACAGCAGGTTCGATCTTCAAAGAAAATGGTTGAAATACCCCAAAAATAGCCCAAAAGTCAATTGAAAAAAGCTTTAACACCGGTTTCTGCTCTGATACCATTTGTAAGGTCCAAATATGGATCTTCACCAGTAGTTAAACAACTATCAATCACAAGGAGAAAAATAAGATGAAAAGGAACCAAGCTTGCACATAATTGTATTCAGAAAATCGTATGGTACAACTCGATAGGACTCTACGGCGTCAACAACCGCCAAAATACTAACACCTCCACTATATATACAAGACCAGAACCGTAAATAGAGTTTACGACCATAAACTGAGTTTACGGCCATAAACTCAATTTACGGTCATAAACATCCAAAAAGTCCAACAACCCAACAAACAACCCTTAAACACTATTACAGACTCATACTTAACCAAAATACATTAAAGCCTAGACCAAACCATAAATTGGATCCTTCACTTTCGGAACGTCTAAGAGGTAAGGACTCGTCAATCGGTTCAACCGGAGTTTCCTCCTCGGGTTGAGCGCCAGCGTTAGAGGTTCCTTCATCGCTCGACTCTTGAATCACTTCAAGATCGATTTTCCTCCCACTGTCCCCTTGGCTTATGAGTTCTCGCTCTTGGAAAACCCCTCTCCTCGCAATGAAGATAACATTGTCACTCCGTCTGTAGAAGAGATATCCAAAGGCTTTATTCGGGTAGCCGATGAAAATACACCGCTCACTACGAGGTTCGATCTTGTCATGAGTATCTCGTCTTACAAAAGCCTCGAAACCCCAAACCATGATATGTGCCAACGAGGGAGCTTTCCCTGTCCACATCTCATGAGGTGTTTTGGCAACCTTCTTCATAGGGACTAACTTAAGGATATGGGCGGCAGTCTCTAAGCCATACCCCCATAATGAGATAGGTAGTGAAGCACGACTCATCATGGAACAAACCATGTCCAATAAGGTTCAATTACACCTCTCAGCCACACCGTTCAACTACGGTGGCCTAGGTGGTGTCAATTGCGAAACTATTCCGCATTCCTTGAGGTAGTCGTGGAATTTAAGACTTAGGTACTCTCCTCCTCAATCAGATCGAAGCATCTTGATTTTCTTACCTAATTGATTCTCTACTTCTTGTTTAAACTCTTTGAACTTTTCAAAGGTTTCTGACTTGTGCTTGATTAAGTAGATATACCCATATCTTCTATAATCATCGATGAAAGTCACATAGAAGCAGTTTGCATCCCTTATGGTGGATCTAAAGGGCCCACACACATCGGTGTGTATGAGATCCAATAGACCCTCACCCCTTTCACAAGTTCCAATGAAGGGTGACTTGGTCATCTTTCCAAGTAAACAAGACTCGCACACGTCATTGTCCCTAAGGTCGAATGACTCCAACACACCATCCTTTTGGAGTTGGCCTATGCGTTTCTTGTTGACATGTCCAAGACGACAATGCCACAAGCATGCTTTATCCATACTATTGGAAGAATCCACACACAACACATCATTTCCTAGGTTATCTACAACCATCACAGTTTCATAAATTCCATTACAAGGCAATGCTTTAAAATATAAAACACCATTTAGATAAGCATAAATAGAACCTTTCTCATTATCAAATGAATATCTAAATCCTTGTCTAAACAAACCATGAAATGAAATGATGTTTCTTGCCATATCTAGCGAATAGCAGCAATTATTTAAATCTAATCGTAATCCATTACTAAGCGCTAGAGAATACACTCAAATCTTGGTGACAGGCGACGATCTTCTGTTCCCCATGATTACATTTACCCTTGCACGCTCCACATCCATATCTCTTCTTAGTCCCTGCAAATCAAAACATATGTGAAAACCACATCCTGTATCAAGAACCCAAGAAATAGCATGTGATGAATCATTAGATTTAATTGTGTAAATACCTACGAAAGATGGCTTGATCTTCCCATCCTTTATGGCTTGCAAATATTCTGGGTAGCTTCTGTTCCAATGCCCTATCTTGTGGCAGTGGTGGCACTCTGCCTCCTTCGGGATAGAGTTGGGCTTACTAGAACCAACTTTGGTTCCACTAGAAGATTTTCCCTTGTGGTAGTTATTTGAAGGAGCCTTCCTCTTCTTACCCCTCCTTTGCCCAATGGCTAAAACAGGATCAGCGGTTGGAGTGGAAGTTGATGCAACTAACTTATCCTTGAGATTGCTCTCAGTAGTCCTAAGCAATCCTTGAAGCTTGCTCAAGGTGACCTCTTCCTTATTCATGTGGTAGGTCATGCGGAACTGGTTGTAGTAGGGAGGAAAGGAGTGAGGATAATGTCAATTGCCAGCTCTTCATCGAATTTAACATTAGTAAGGGTATTTTTAGTTGTAATGAGTAGAAGCCTTTTGCACTCTTCGTATGGTTTATAATGTATTTTACTAAGGCAGTTTTATTCAAAGCTTAAAGTGTTTAGACCTTAGTATATTTTTTATATGCTTTCCTCTCCTATAAATAGGAGTGTTTACTAGAGTCATAGATATGGGTCATTACAGAATTGTCATTTTGTACTCCGTAAAACTTGAAAGCGTAATAGAGCTGAAACAAGATCATATTTACATCTATGTTATAATCTCGTAATCTTACTTTGATCATTAAAACTCTGATTCATTTCATACTTGATTCATTACTTCATCAATTGGTATCAGAGCAGGAATCATATCTCTGATCTAATTTTCATCTTTTCAAAAGTTTTTAAATCAACTTTTTGGTTTAAGAAATTCCACACTTTTTGAAAGTGAAAAATTCATTAGATCTAAGTCTGTGATTCGATTTTGCATTTGAATCATTGAATCGAGTATTCTACTAGTGATTCTGGTTTTAATCATATATTTTGTTGTCAAATTATCAAAGTTTCTTAAAAAATTCTCAAGGTTGTATTCCGTAAATCAATGGCGGCTTTCAATCTTAATTCCATGACTTCATTTTCTCATCTTCTAGGATCATCCACCAAAATTCCTATGCGAATCCCTAAGTATTACGATCAATGGGCTGATCGTATGCAGGATTATCTCAACGGATTGGATGAAGAACTGTGGAATTGCATTTCTGATAATCTCAATCCACCAATGAATATTCAACCAATTGGATCCTCTTCTGGAAGTTACGTAGTTGAGAATCAGTCTGATCGTCTGAAAAAGCTAGAGAAGAGATGCATGAGAGAGCTAAGAGGAGCTTTGCCTCCAGTTGTTTACAACTATGTTAGGAGTTGTACAACTGCAAAGGAAATCTAGAACAATCTCAAGGAAAAATTTCAAGGGAGTGAGAAGACTAAAGTTAACTCTGTGAAGCAATGCTTAGTGGAACTGAAGGACTTCAGACAAAAAGATGGTGAAAATATTGAAGTTTACTACGATCGTCTTAATGAATTAATCTATCGATGCTATCGATATGGAATCACCAAATCAGCCATGTAGTTCAATTTAATTTTTGTTATGGGTCTTCGTAAGGACTGGCGTAGTGTAAGCATGATGGTTAAGAATCAACAGAGCTTTGATACGACAACTTTAAATGACTTGTACAATTAGTTGAAGTCTCATGAAAGCGAAGTGAATGAAATTCCTGAAGAATCGAAGGCATGTTTAGGAGGGCCACTAGCTTTGGTTTCAAAGATCTCTAAAAGGGAAGCTGAGAAAGATATGTCAGATGAAGACGAAGGGTTAATCATGAACTCAGATGATGAGGCAATTGCTTTCTATTCAAACAATCGTGTGAAAAAGTTCTTCAAAAAGCCATTCAATCTGAAGTCAAAGTCATTTGAGATAAAAGGGAATTTTGTGAGTAAAAGTGTTGTGGATGAGAAGAAGAAGGAAGAGAAGAAAGATATGAAGGTTGTTGAGGGAAAAACAGAGAAGAAGTTGAAGGGAGATGCTGGGATTGATTGTCATTATTACAATGGGGCTAATCATTTAGCTAATGATTGCATGCTAACAAAGAGAGATGAGAAAAAGAATAAGATGAAGGATGAAGTGTATTACGTGGAAAAGTTGGAAGGGTTGCGTGCGAAGGAAAAGAATCTTTGATAAGTTGCTCATGGTGAACAAAAAGAAGATGGAACTTATCAAATTTGGTCATCTGGATCAGATGATGAGGAAATGCGAAATCCGACCCATGGAGCAATGTATGCAAAGATGGAGGAAGAATTAGATGAGGTGGCATACAAAGTTCATGGGAGATGTTTTGTATCAAAAGGCGCTGACAAATCTCCGATGACCACAAAGGTAGGTAATATTCTTGAATCTTTCAATATTCTAGTTCATGCTTGTAATTCTGAATTAGTATCTTTCGATGAAACTGTTACTTATTTTGATTCAATTGTGGTATCTGCTAGCAATGAGGCTAAGAAGTTGTATGTGCAATTGCTAGAGACACAGAAGAAACTAGATTCGAAAATTACTAAGATAGATTGTTTAGAACTTCAAATAACTAATATCATGATTGATAGGGATAATTTGTCAAGTGAATCTAAACTGTTATTAGACTAGAGGAACATTTACTGTAATTCAGCTAAAAGATTGTATGGGAAATTAACTGAACTACATCATTCATGTGAAATTAGTAAAGAACAACATAGAAAATTTCTGCCATTTTTAGCTTATGAAAGAGCTACGGTAGATAACATTTCTTGTGACTGTGAAAAAGAAATAGCTGATTTTAACAAAGTTCCGAATGATAAGTATAGATATGGAATAGTCAAAGTAGATGAATGTATTGATTCAACTGAATTGGTTAATATTGTAAATGATACTTTGACTAAGTCTGAACAAATTCACATCTTCAAAAAGACTGAGAATTCAACATCTGATTATCAATCTAATTTTGCTGATATTAAGGATAATTCTGACAATATTAGTGAAATCAGTGATATTGAGGATGTTAATTATTCTCAGTTGTCTATTATAAATGTTGCATCATCAGTTAATGGAAAAGAAAAAGGTAAGGATTTGTTGGTTGAGATTGACATTGATCAACCTTCAACTTCGAAGGTTTGTGATGTGGACTATGTGGAAGTCAAAGACAGCCAAACAGATAATAGTGATGATGAGAAAGAAGAGAAACAAATGAAGAAAAAGGAAGTAACCAAGGAAAAAGAAATTCCTCGAATAGTTGTTGACCAAGTGTATGGAGATACACAAAAGTTCGAAAAAGTGTTGACTGAACTAGGTGCTCATTACTTAGAAGCGAATACGGTGGTTTACCCGATTTTCAAGTGTACTAATGATGTTGTTTTTCCAAACCAAGTCTTCGTAACAACTGGAAACATTGAAAATATCAAACCGAAATTCAAGAAATTGGTGGAACAAGACAACATGAAAACCTCAGAAGATGGGTTCTTTGCAAATCAAAGTACAACTGAAAACAATCCAACAAAAAATTCGTATGTTTTCCAAAGACAAAAATCAAAGAGAAAATGGATTGAAAAATCAAAATTTGAGAAAGAAGTCGTTAAACCAGTCATTGAGGAAATTAAAGATGAAGTAAAACTAAATTCAAAGGAATTCAAAGAACAAATTGTCAAATTTTCAAAAGAAAATAATGTTTCAAAAAGACAAGCACGAAAGAAAATATTTTGGCAAACAATGAGTCTCGAAAAATGTCAACTGAATTATCAAAATCAATTAAGTCTGTGAATTCAGATAATCATTCAGACAAAAAGAAAAATTCTAATCATTCAAACAAAAATGTGTCTGAATCAAAGTCATCAAAATATATTTTCAAAGTGAAAAATTCATCTTTTTCAAAAGTAAAACAAGTTTATCATCCAAAACCTCATACGAAGTCTGAAGAGAAAACAAACCCAAAGTTTTCGAAAGAGTTAAAATCTAATATTTCAAGCAAGATTTCTGATAATTCATTGAATTCTCATTAAACAAAGTTTTCTACTCGTCGCGAACATTTTAAATCAAAAGTTGATACTTCCTATGCTGAATCATATGTTTCAAAACCAAAAATTGATTTTGTTCCTCAAAAGCCAAATTTTTCTAAGCATACGAAGAAACAAATATTAAAGGCTTCTCATGAAAAAGGCATCACTTCTAGGAAAACTATAGATCACTGACTCGAAGGACGAGGAAAAGTTTATCAATCAAGAAAATACTTAGAAGAACAAATAAACGAAGCTTATGAAAAGTATGTCAATACTACTTCAAATGGAAGTTCATCCTCAAAAGATTCGAACATTTCTATCAAAGCTTGGAGACCAGTCACAAAAGCAAAGACAGTTTAGTCACAAACTCAAAATGCGAAGGGTAAAGTTAGTGTACATCCGAAACCAACAAAATCTTATGTTTCGGTTCCTACAAATGATGATGTGGACATTATTAATAGTCTCAAAACTAAAGTTTGTGATTGGGTCAAAAATTCTTCATTTACTTCCATGTTGAAATCTAATTTCCAAGGACCCAAAAAGCCTTAGGTACCTAAATTCTTTCAATGATTGCAGGTACTATGTGACGAGCAATATGATAACAAATGGTATATTGATAGTAGTTGCTCTCGTCACATGACTAGAAAGAAGGAGAATCTACGAGACTTTCGAAGCTTACAAAATGTTGGAGTTGTCTAGTTTTGAAACAATCAGAAGTGCCATGTCAAAGGATATGGGAAGATTACAAATGGTAAATTTTCTATGAATTGAGTTGCTTATGTTGAAGGTCTGCAACATAACTTGATAAGTGTTTCACAACTAGTTGTGGGCACTGGCAATCAAGTTCTTTTCAATGAAGAAGGAAGCATTATTTTGAATGTCAATACAAAAGAGGAAAGGTGATATGTTTACATTGGATATCAATCCAATTGTAGGCAAACCTGCTGTATGCCTTCTTTCGAAAGCCACATCTGATCTAAGCTGGCTATGGCATCGACGACTTTCACATCTCAACTTACGAAACATCAACAAACTTGTTATTCAAGATCTGGTAAGAGGTTTACCTGTGCTTAAATATGATAATGATTCTTTATGTGCAGCTTGTGAGGTTGGCAAGCAACATAAACAAGGTCATCCGATAACAATTGACTCAAAGATTGTTAAACCTTTGGAACTATTACATACTGATTTATGCGGTCCTTCGATTGTTTCAACACTCAACAACAAACGGTATATTTTAGTTATTGTTGATGATTTTTCTAGATTCACATGGATTTATTTTCTCAGACAAAAATCCAAAGTGGCACAAATCATGATTGATTTTATCAAGAAAATGGAAACAATATTGAAAAAGACTGTATGCAAAATCAAGAGTGATCATGGCATTGAATTTAAGAACAATGTTATTGATTCATTCACTATGCGAAGCAGCAAGAACCATGTTGGCATATGAGAATTTACCTCAATATCTTTGGGCTGAGGCAATATCCACTACATGTTTTACTCAGAACAGATCTTTCATACACAGGCGTTTTAATATTACACCTTACGAAATTCTGAATAATCGTAAACCTAATGTGAAATTCTTTCATGTTTTTGGATGTAGGTGATTTATTATGAATCTCAAGGATCATCTTTCAAAATTTCAAGCAAAAGCTGATGAAGGGATTTTTCTTGGATATTCGCACAATTATGTTGCATATCGTGTGTTAAATAAGCAAACACGAAAAGTGGAAGAAACTTTCTATCTCACATTCAATGATTACACTTTTACAAGAAACACAAGTTGAAAATGAATCTTTACAAATGAATGATTGATTATGATTTGATTTTTGGAATTTCAGATCATGTGGTCGATGCTGAAATTCATGCTCCTGATAATCACATACCAGAACTTGCAAAGTTTACTGATGAATCAACATCAACTCCTCAAGAAATAGACAAACGTATACAAAATGATCTAGTGGAGGGGGATCATGTGGATTCAAATACTCTAGTCGAGGAGGAGCATTCATTCATGTGGGAGAATGAGCAAATTGCTGATGTTGTTGAGGGAGGGCATGTTTAAAATGATGAATATTTTCAGGATCTTAACGATGTTGGTTCGATTGCCGGATCAGAAAATGATGAAATGTTCGAAGATGCATCTTTGGATTTTGATCCAACATATCCTCCAATGGAAAAATGGACTAAAAGTCATCCGAAGGAACAAATCATTGGACATCCACAAGAAGGAGTGTTGACAAGAGCTCAGCTTCGTGCAAAGAATGAGGTATTAAATACTCATCAAGAATTTTGCATGTTTAATGTTTTTATGTCTAAGATTTAACCAAAGAATGTTAAGGTTGCAATGGAACACTCTGATTGGGTTGTTGCAATGCAATCTGAGCTTTCTGAATTTGAAAGAAACAAGGTTTGGAGATTAATCCTAAACCTGAAAATGTTTCAATTGTCGGATTAAAGTGGATTTTTAAAAATAAATCTGACAAAGATGGAAATATCATTCGCAACAAAGCCAGACTTGTTGTTAAGGGATACTCTCAACAAGAAGGAATTGATTACAAAGAAACTTTTGCCCCTGTCACAAGACTTGAGGCTATTCGTATATTTTTGGCTTATGCAGCACATAAAAACTTTGATGTTTATCAAATGGATGTGAAGTGTGCATTTCCTAATGGAAAACTTGGAGAAACAGTCTATGTGGAACAACCCGCAGTTTTTGTAAATGAAGAACATCCTAATCATGTTTATATTCTAGATAAGGCAGTTTATGGGTTAAAACAAGCTCCACGAGCCTGGTATGCAACTCTTACTTCATTTTTGAAGCAATCTAAATTTAAACAAGGATCAGTTGATCCCACATTATTTTGTAAGAAAATTGGGAATCATCTAATGCTTGTTCAAATTTATTTTGATGATATCGTATTTGGTTCAACTGATCCTGCTTTGTCTAAAGAATTCGAATAGTTGATGAAGAGCAAATTCGAAATGAGCATGATAGGTAAAATTAACAATTTTCTTGGTTTAAACATTCGTCAGAATAGAGAAGGTATTTTTATAAATCAAGAAAAATATACGAAGAATTTACTGGAAAAGTTTGGGATGATGAATAGCACAAAGTTACGAGTACCCATGGAAACAGTCATAAAACTAACTCCTTTGTTAGATAAACCATCTGTTAACCTAACTCTATACAAGAGCATGGTTGGATCTTTACTTTACTTAACATCAAGTAGACCTGATATCATGTTTTCTGTGTGTTACTGTGCTAGGTATCAATCAAATCCTCGAGAACCACATCTCACTGCTGTGAAGAACATCTTTCGTTAGGATTGTGGTATCCTTCGAATACTGGGTTCTTTATTCAAGCATATTCAGATGCAGATTTGGGTGGTTGTACTTTGGATAGGAAAAGCACGACTGGAGGATATCAGTTACTTGATGGTAAATTAGTGAGTTCGCAATAAAAGAGGCAAACATGTGAATCCATCTCAACGGCCGAAGTTGAATATGTCGCTGCTGCTGCTTGCACTTCACAGATAATTTGGATTCAAAGTCAATTACATAATTATGCAATTAATATGAAAAAGATTCCTTTATATTGTGATTCACAAAGTGCAATAAGAATTTGTCATAATCATGTGCAGCATTCGAAGACTAAACATATAACTCTTCGTTATCACTTCATCAAAGATCACGTGGAAGACGGAAATATTGAAGTACATTTTGTAAAAACAAATGATCAATTAGCTGATATTTTTACAAAAGCTTTGGATGAAAAATCGTTTGTATGAATTCTGGAAGGACTAGGAACGATCGATGGAAATTCAACTCCATGCGAAAATGGAGAATAGTGACAGATTGAGATAGGTTCAGAGGCTTTGAATCAGTGATAACATGTCATCATTCAGTGTTCAGAGGTTACTGTTCATAGTCAACTCTTGGAACGCTTCGCATTCAAAAACATCAAAAATATTTTTATTTTCTTTTGTTCTTGATTTTCGAAAAATCAAAAACATCAAAAAGATTTTCATTTTATTTTGCTCTTTATTTTTTAAAATTCAAAACAACCAAAAGATTTTATATTTTTTTCTTTTAAGTACTTTGTTGCAGATCTTTCAGAACGAATGAAGAGGCACATGCTTGCAAATCTAGGGTCAGGTAAATGAATCTTTCAACTCTATACATTTTATTTACTTTCCACTAGTTAAGATGTCCCTAGAAGCATGTTGTTGCATGTTATCCGAAGCCTCAAATGACTCAATGTGTGTGTACAAAAGCCTTAATGAACTTTTCATATGATAATTTCTTCCCAATCAGGCTTGTATTCACATTAGTCTCATGAGCTACCTGACTCTTCTCATATGAGTAAAGAGTTTACTGTTTTGTCCAAATATAAAAAAGGTACATTTCAGATCTTCACCAATCTTTTTCATCTAAAATTTCTTTCACGATCACACACGAATACATATGTCCAAGAGGTATTTGATCAAACCAATCAAGACTTAGACATATCAACAATTTGTGTTAATGATCTGACATCATGACACCGTGATGAAAGTGAAACCCAAATTTCTTGAAAATTAAGGAATTGACGGGGAACTATGTTCTAGACTTTATGAAACTTTTGTTTCAGTACCTATTTTCAAAACTCCAAATCATATTAATTTCATATGAGTGATCTTGATCAAACATTCGAAACCCACGGTGTTTGTTACCCAACAAGATCCAGGAATTTTTTTTTTATGAATATGATTTCCATGTGAGTTTACATCGAATCCCAAAGTTACATTCAATGTTTTTCAAAGCACACTTGTCACTGACTAACCTGGTAAAACAAGTAATTTCTGTTACAGTTACTCACCTTATGTTAAGGCTGATATGTAACGAATTTTATTAAGTCACCTATGTAGCCTTACAAAAGATACCCTTCGAAACTTCTCTACAAGTTTTTGATTGTAATTCACAGGAACATACACAAGCTGTTGATCTTTTCTCATGATGATTAATGAAGCAACCTTTGCCCAGGGTTTAACTGTATTCGTGTCAAATTAACTTTTTGACATCACAAGATCCCAAAATTTTTATTTCATTGTTTCTTGTCTTACTTTCTTTGGAACACTGCACTCACGAAATCCTTGAGGTTCTGAGGAACACCAACTTAGGCTGATGATTTCAAACATCTGACATATGACTCTGCCTTTCATCCAAAAAGTGAAAGAGCCTAACTTCCATCCGAAGGGGTTCTAATGGTTACAATTCCATTGGGTCAATAAATACAGGCTCTTTGAGGAGACGTTTTGTATTACTTCCGGTTTTCAAGACGATGTGAGAGTTACTTTTTGACGCATGGTTACTTTATCATCATCATGATGCACTTTTCTCGGTGACACGTCAGCAAGTATTAAATGCATATCCCGCTTTGATTTCAAATTTAAGAGTTGCATATAAATGGGGATTCAAGGGTTCATTATCAGTTTACGCTTTCATCTTACTAAAGTTTCTATGATAATCATCTACTTTCAAACCCTAAAAATGGCGACTGCAATTCCTGATGCTGATCTTTCTCACACAACTGATGATGTTACTTCTCTGCCGATCATGAAGATTCATGGTACTAATTACCAGGTTGAATCAAATGTTTCTCTGTATCTTGAAGAATTGAAAATGCTAGTGGTTGCTCTGCAAAACTCGGTATTATCAAAAGCCATGTTCAACTCATTTTCTGTTCCTCTTTCTTGGTTATCTCAAGCCGGTTCAACTGCAACCTATTCAAAAGCTTTGGAAGCTGTTACATTCAACCTCATCAATGATAAAAAGGTAAGATTATCAAAGAAGCTTTTTTGCCAAATCCATGCCATACCTAATTCAGCACCATATGTTACTTTTACCTTTCCACAAATCGTACATATGTTCAATGAAATGGGCCATCAACCCCAATTGAAAAAGATTGGTGATTTCAAGAAGTCAGGGCTACCAAGTGTATGGAATTTTCTGTTTGAGATTTTTCTTCGGTATTTAACTGGCAGAACGGTTGCGCTAGATAAGGGAAGAATCGAGGTGTACGCCATGGTTGCAGGGTTATACTATGATCTTCAAGTCGATTACTCCACACAGCTATAGAACGAGTTCCAGAACAGTATCGAAAACACGAATGCTATTCATGTCATTTCGTGTGCTCGATATTGGAGTTTGATTTTGCAATATTTCTATGAAAAGGAAGGAATTTTAGTTCCAGCAGAAGAAGAAAAAGTTGTGCTTCACACTTATGGGTGTCCGAAGGATGCTACAGATGACTTGGATGTATTCCCTTTTGTTGCTCGTATCCCTGATGTTATGCTGAAAAGAGTTGATTCTAAAAATCTTGTATTCATTACTTATTTGAAATCAATAGATTCTTCTGTGGAAACAGGTGTTCTTTTGCCACAAACTAATGAGAAGAAGTCAAAGATGTCGAAGAAAACTGATATTGGGTCTTCGGGTACCAAGGTTAAGCCAACTAGTTCTTCTAAAAGTCCAAAGCAGGTTCCTCGTATCGAAGCTGAGCCAATCCAACTGGATCCTATTATTGTTGATACCCAGTTAACTAAAAAGGAAGTTATTCCTTTGAAGACTGGTGTATTTTGAAGACTTAAAATTAAATCAAAGTCGAAGCGTAAGGGACGATCCTCTCTTACGAATATTGTTCGCAAACCTCAAGTTTCACATCAAGGGGTAATTTTTCATGAAGTACCTGCTTCTACTTCACCATCTTCGAAAGAGCGAATAGCTGCTGACATGACAATACAAATCTCACAGAAGAAACAGCATTAGGTGATTCTTTCTTCAGACTCTACTGCAGATGAGGGTGAGATTATTCCCGAGACACCTGAGGAAGCTTTGATTAAAGATTCTTCTAAACTGGATACTTCTGTTAGTACACCACCCGAAGCTTCGATTGCTAAAACAGTTATTGTGGAGGCACGAACTTCAGACATCCATGTAAACATATCTGATATGGATACAAATGTCATCATGGATGAGGACAATTCGAATAAAATAGCAAAAGGTAACCCTTCGAGTGTTGTTTCCGATTCTTTCATTTCTTTACCTCCACAGATTACTCCCATTGTTCCTATAACATCCACAACTGATTCTCTAACCATTGCAAACATTATTTCACAACCTTTCACAACCCTTTTTCCTTCACAATCAACTGATCCACCAACCACTACTTCTCCGATAAAAGATTCATTCATGGATACGGAAAATGAGTCTAAAGGTTTTGGAGGAACCTTTGAGAATCTAGAGTTTGATGATGAGGAAACAGACTTCCCAGATCATATGCTGATGATGATGAAACAGTTCAAAATCTTGGATACGAAGCTCAATTCGATTATTCAATCTCAAGCTGATCTTGGGGGAGGTCATTTTGTATCAAGTCTTGAAGTTGATGGCATGTTGTCCTTACTTGAAGGAAGATTAACCAAAAAATTCTCTGGAACGTTGAAAGATTCAGAGTCTCGTTTGTTGGAGAAGATTGATCATTGCAATCAAAATAATGAATTACGAGTGAATTCTCAGAAGTCTGGATTTGCATCTGACTTGAAAGCATTGAAGACGGTTGCAAAAGAGAGGCATGTGTTATTTGTTCAGGATGTAAAGAAGGTGAGAGAAATAAATATCGGTTGTTAGAACTGAGTTTGATTCCATCAACAAAAAGGTGGATATTATTTTGTGAGGCAGTTACGAAATTTGCAAAGTTATAAGAAAGTCTGAGCCCTCAGATTACTCAGCTTTCAACTAACGATAACAAGAACTTTTTGGAGGTGTTCGAACTCTTGAAGGAGCTTGAAAGTCTATCTTCAAAGCCTACTTCGTCTTTGCTATCTTCCGAAGATCTAATCCAAAAATTTTCTAAATTTGAAGAATTTCTTGTCCAACACCTAGCCCCTTTGTCACGCATCTCTAGTCTTTTTCCAACTACTTATGCCCCACATTCTAGCACAGGGGTGCAAGGGGGGGAAAAATATATGCAGGTTCGAAGACTAGAGGAGAGGATTCGAAAGTAGTGGGGAAGGTATTTTCTTCAAAAATCCAAACAACAAAACCGATAATGGCAACAGCTGATCAAATCACTTTGACAGTTGTACAATTATGCCAATCACGAAACCGAAAGGAATTGTGATTGGTAAAACTGGAGACATTGGTGGAAGTGATTCAAAGCCTAGAGATGATGTTGTTAAGTCTAGTTCAAAATCAAAAGGTAAAGAGATTTTGACTAAAAAATCCAAAGAGGAAAAGAAAGCAGAGGCAGAGGCTGAGGTTAAGAAAAGGAGAATGATACAAAGTATTATGACTTAAAGGGCCAGTGACCCTCCGGGCTTGAATAAGGGTGATCCTTTGAAACATTACAATTACAAAACGATTGAAGCCAAGGTTGCATTCAATCACATGTATGCATTAGAGAAAAAGCCCAAGCAGAGTTACATTATCACAAATACAGATGCAGGCCAGCTGGATTTTCCTTTAAATGAGATGATGTTTATCATGCCTCAATTTAAAGCTGAAAGCAAATTTAACGGAAAGGATGAAGGAACACACATGAAGATCAGATTTCATGTTTTTCTTGCAAATTCTGCTGAGGAGGTGTGGTCTTTGACGAAGATCAAGAAAGTTATAAGTATAAAGAAGGATGTGATCTTCGAAGACACTGTTCAAAATTTGAAGTACATGGTGGTAAGGGCGAATGGAAAAGTGTGTGAATTTACAGTTGCAGACTTTCCATTGATGAACATGTATGATCTTATTCAAGTTGCATTAATTCTGAAGGAAAAGTCATTTTTCTTATCTACAAAACACTGAGCCGGATGAGTTTAAGTTGGGAGTTACTCACATCAAAATCTTCATTGAAAATTATTACGAATGTCTGGCAATGACAAATGTGGAGTTAGCTAGAGCGAAGGGTCTTGAAATCATTGCTCCAATGAATCCTTCGAAGTCACAAGCAGAACTTAAGAAATATGCTGATGGGGAAATCTGCTTGAAACCTTTTGGTTTAGTCTTTTCTGGGAAGGACAAGTCTGGAAGGTCTAAGAAATTTTTGTTTCAAGCAAGTAAACTAGAAAGGTATTCAACTTCGCAATATACGAACTTAATTGTTCGTATAAATCATTGAATGAAGAATAATGAGGGAGACAAGAAGGAGCTAAAAAAGATAATCAACTGGTATTCATAAATACGAAGAGTTATGTTGTATTCAATTCAACTTCTTACAAATTGAAGTCTTTAACTCTGTTTACGAAGGGGGAGATTGTAAGGGTATTTTGAGTTGTAATGAGTAGAAGCCTTTTGCACTCTTTCTATGGTTTATAATGTATTTTACTAAGGCAGTTTTATTCGAAGCTTAAAGTGTTTAGTCCTTAGTATATTTTTTGTACGCTTTCCTCTCCTATAAATAGGAGTGTTTACTAGAGTCATAGATATGGGTCTTTACAGAATTGTCATTTTATGCTCTGTAAAAACTTGAAAGCGTAATAGAGCTGAAACAAGATCATATTTACATCTGTGTTCTAATATCACAATCTTACTTTGATCATTAAAACTCTGATTCATTTCATACTTGATTCATTGCTTCATCAACATTCCACTTCAGCAGGCGATCAACACATCTCTGCATCTTTTGCAGATGAGTGGTAAGGGACTCTCCATTACCCATTTTGGCAGTGATCATCGAAGTGATGATCTCATAACTTTCTTGCCTCTCACTTTGGTGGTCCTGGTCCAGAAAGTCTAAAAAAGAAAAGAACAAAGTTTGATTAGAAATGAATCCCTAATAAAACACCCAAAATGAGAAATTAGGGCTAGGATCCAACAACATTATTTACATATTAGAAAAAGGATGATGTAATCTAACATGCAAATAATTTGAAGGTAAGTGAATGACAATTCACTAATTCTTCACCATGAAAAACAAAAGCGATTAAGTTTTAAATGTATTGAAAAAATCCTAGATTCCTTTGAGATTCATTAAACTTTTCAATGTCATGTTTCAATCTCGATATGCCCCTCAAGTTTGTGACTGAGATGTCAAGGATCAAAAGGCGGGTGTGAATTACCATGCAAATGTACATGGTGCCCTCATTGTTACAGTCACCTATTTGATGTGCGGGTTAACCACACACGCTCCATTAAACTATGACAAATAATGAGTCACTGTTTGCCACCTTTGCTTAGAACCAATTAGTGTGGCGGTTAACCACACATGCTCCACTAACTTCTTAGAAAGGGTACAAAGTGTAATTTCATGGGATTCATCAATTCACTTTGCTGAAAGTAACTAAGATTGGGAATTTTGTAAAAAACTTTTAGTTACTTTATATAGATTCACTATACTTATTAATGAGAAAGTTTGGCCATATCCTACCCGTTCGGCTAACGACCCTCCACCAATCAAGGAAGCGGTGGGTGAGAGTGGACACCCATTAAATGGCCATTTTATATGCCATAACCTTATACCTCCCCTTATAGATCGACTTTGTGCATGAGGCCTACTAACGGCAAGACTAGCATTTATATATATATATATATATATATATATATATATATATATATATATATGTATATATATATATATATATATATATATATATATATATATATATATATTAATCTTATAATATTATAAAGTGTAAGGTTGAATTTTAAACTTGTAAAATTCTAGGGTTTGAAATTTATATAGTTCAAAATAAACATTTTAATCACAAAATTTATATTTCAAAACTTGAGGACAAGTTTTGAACTTTTCAAAACATAAGGATCAAATAGAAAATAATTTTAAATAAACAATTAATTTATTGATTATCTAGATTTGACCTAATCAAGATTAAGATAATTCACAAAAAAATTCAAATAATCAAATATTATAAAATAAGGAATTTATCATTCAAATAATTGGCAATTAACTTTTGTTTTGTTAAGGATATTGACAAAAAGGTAATAAAATTCAGATTTTATTGAACCAAAATGATTTAGGTAAGTATCCTTAATCAAAACAACAAGAAATCCCGAAAATCTTTTTGTATGACAACTAAACTCGTCGAGTCCACATTGCAACTCGTCGAGTTCAACCTATTCGTCGAGTTCCTCATGGAACTCGGTCGAGTTCATTAGGTAGTAAGTACAAAAACAATAAGCAAGAATCAAAGAACAAAACATCAAATTCAAGAGAATCCAATCAAGGCTATGATACCACTGATGGGTTTGAGTCATAAGAACATTCCTATGTGCACATACAAACCCTAATGCTTGGATCTAGGTTTCTCTAATGAACATGCTTTCATCCAAGACTTGCAAACCCTAGATCTATGATATAGAATTCAAAATTTACAATATAAAAGAGATCTAGATGATTACCTCTTCTTGGAAGCTTGAATCTTGTTGTCCTTGGAGCTTAAAGTCACAATTGACACTCCTCTAATGGCTTACAAACTCCAATTAGTAAGAGAGTAGTATTTGAGAGAGGGAGGAGGCACACAAATCGGCTCTAAGGCTCTAGGAAAGCCAATGGCCGATTTCTATAACCTAGGAGGTCTATTTATATTGTGAATAGCTAGGGTTTCAGTCAAAACCCTAATGGATAGCTTAAACATTAAGCAACCCATGGAACCTTATGGAATATGGCCATGGACGAAAATATAATGCACTCCCATCATAATTTTGTTCACCCCTTAGTCCATTAGGTTTCCCAGCCCAAAATACAACTATCAAACATTTGACAGTTTAAGTCCACTTTAATCAATTAATCTCTCTTAGTCACCAAATTAATTCCTAATTAATCTATGACTAATATTAATCAAATAATATGATTACTCCTTTAATATATTATTCTTATAATATAGTAATAACCATAATATCTTCTATCTCTCTCTCTCTCTCTCCATAAATTACTGGTGGTTGTCGAGGCCAACACAAATAATAACCCTAAATATTACACACTAAAATAGTGTATAGTGGTAAAGGGATCGAATCCACGGAGATTGGTTCAATTTATAACTCTATGAAAAATCTCTTTGTAAAAATACTTGTAAAATGATAATAAAAATAAAATGGGGGGGTTTTGGTGTTTTGAAATACTTGAAACAAACTAGAATTAACTATGATTTAAATAGACAAATGCAACAAAAATAAGAGTTTGATGTAAAATCAATAAGAGAGAGATGGTTGACTTAAAGTTTCCTCACTTAGACTTTTGATGAACATATCATTAGAATCCAATGGTGCAATACTTTGATTTAAATCCTTAATTTGGCTATAGTAATCCAAGGAGCTTGAGATTACCTAGACTTTTCTTAATTGTTGAAATGGCTAGAGAAGCTCATAACAATTTCCTTAGTCAAAGTCACTAATTCCAAATAGCATGTAATTAGTGAAAGTCAACTAGCATTAAGAACCAAAAAGTCACCAAATCCAAGAGGGGTCAAATGCTTTCACCACCATGTTGGAGGAAATGTTTTTATGATTGTGTGAAGCAAAAACAACACAAAAATCATTTGTTGCTTGCTAATTTGAGGATCCTTTACTTAATCAAGAAATTAGCCAACTAATCACCACAAACACATTTAAACTCATGAACTAAAACATACAAGTAGTGATAAGATGTTAAAACACAAAACATTCTCAGAAAGATTTAAGAACATGTTCATGGGTTCTTCAACATTCAACAAAAGTTCAAAGGATTAACCAAAAGTCAACCAAGATTAGTTTAGCCAAGCATGGCTAAACCCAAAGAAACAAAGTTAGAGAAAATTGTACCAAACATTAAGCAAGAATCAAGAGGTAAAAATATGATGTTCTTCAAGTGTTCTTGGCCTTCAAAAGTCTTCAAAACTCCAGAGAGAATTCTCCAAAAATCGGATGTCTAAGAGTCTCCAAAAGATGGGCACCAACCTTCCTCAAATAGCTCAACAGAAGAATTTCCGAAACTGCCCCTGCAGGAGGTTGCGCGACCCGCGTGCTGCTGCGCGGGTGGGTTGCGCGGGTGGTGCCTGACATGGGCTTCTTTGAGATTTTGGGCCTCCAAAGCATATCCCACTAGCCCAGATCGAATCCAATCACCTCCTAGCCCGTTTTCTTCAAGCTTTTCTTCATTTTAAGCCCAATTTGACCTCTCCACATCCTCCAAAGCTCGTGCACTCTCCCGATTAAAAATCTACGTATGCCCGCATCTTGAAAATTTAAAGTTTATTTCTCTCCAAACCTTCAAATAACCATCAAGCTCGCTCCATGCACCATCTCCACAATCACCAAGCCTAACATCCTTTTTGCCTATCAAATCTCATCGCTTCCCATACTCCCGAACACTCCCGCTAGACCCGAAAACCTGCAATTATGCTCACAAGATTCGAAAGTACCCGAAATAGTCATAAAATAACAAAATGGAAAATATGCATGGAAATTATCTAAATTATGAATGAAATATGCTAAAATAAACTATAAAAAGAAGTAAACAAAACTAACTATCAAATCACCCCAAGCTTAAACCTTACTTGTCCTCAAGTAAGACAAGACTAAAATGAACTTGGGATGAACTATCCTAGAGAAAATAAAAAGAATGGATGGAGCCGCAGAACCTGATCACCGTTAGTCAACATGGTCAAAATTGATCTTGCTATTACCTCACGAATTTTTCATCCGATGACAATGGTACCATAAACCACAGCCAGGATAACTCCTTTAGGTGAGTAAGGAGGGATGAGCAGTCGCAGCCTCAATGGAACATGCATACAATGAAGAATATCTGTAGTAGGGAGAAAGCAGCTGGATGGGCTCGGTTGGAGCTCTTCTTTAAATGTACACTCTGATCTCACGTTTGCCGGTTTCTCTCATATGTAACTAGGTTTAATCGCTCGGGCACCGTTGTACGAATCGGCTCACTTGGTGTTGGCCCAAACCTACCGTAGTATCCGACTCGACAGTCGCCCTAACATCACCAATTTGCGAAAAACAACTCGATCTATATACAATAAAACATACCTAAATAAATGAATATCAAACGCCGGGTGACCAAAGTGTTGGAAGATTTAGTTCAATAATTGAACCGGTCACCCTTCTCAGATTTCTGCAGCTGGGAATTTGCCTGCCCTTTTTTTTTTTTTTTTTGTTAATTGAAGGTAATGTAATAAAAACCCTTTGACTCAAAATTTGGTTCCTAAAGTGTGTAAGTGGAACCGAAAGGGTAGTAATATAATCCGAATGGTCTAAACGAGAAAATGACCATGTGTGGAGCATAAAGATATAATGTAAGCTCCTTTTCAAATTTGTGATATATATTTTTTTTTTTTTCAAAAATAAAGAAAATGTCCACATGCGGACTAAAAGACTTCTCTAAAATCCTAAGAAAACCGCAAAAAGATATGGTGATGTAAAGAGACCGGATATGGATTCTACTCGGGGACAAGCACTAGTGCTTCATCCTAACGGTTCAAACATGATCAAGTGTGATCCTCTCGGCGGTAGTGACCGCAAGGCTAAGACATCCATTGCTATAGTATATCCTACAGTCATTAGTATTGTATGCATAATTCTTCATGAAAACTACCTGTCCATGATCACTTACCCCTTTAAGCTACCAGCATCTGATCCCAAGTATGAGATCCCAAACTGCAGCTAATGGTCCCCGTTCGATGGGTGAGATAACAACAAGATCCTGGACCATTAATGATACAATAACTGTGAACCTATTCCATGGCATCTAGGGGTGAGAATAAACAGACAACAAAAATGCATGAATGTTAATGCCTAAGCTAAATGTTATGCAAAAATATAAAAGGTGAAAAAGAAAAAATAATTTTTTTTTGGATTTTAAAAAAAATGAATGAAAATTAGCTTAAATCTAAAATGTTATGCAACCTAATTAAAAATGCATGGAAAAAAAATATAAAAGGAAAATGAAATGCCCCACCCCAAGCTTAAGAACAAGCATTGTCCTCAATGCTTAAGGTAAGGGCAAAAATGACCTAAATCGGAGGATTGGATGACGGGAGATGTTTGTGGCGGTGGTTTCGTGAAATTACGACCGGTAGAATTCCGACAATCTTGAATTTTCCGGCGAGGTGGTTGCTGGAAGGTTATATAAGAGGAATGGAGTGGGAGGTCAAGATGATTAAATGAAGAAGAAGGGAAGCTGAAAATTTTAATCTATGGGTCAAAAAGGGTCAATTTCGGTCAATGTTGGTCACAAAAAGTCAAAAGGTCAACTCATTAAAACCTTTGGTCAACACCTGGTCAAATAATAGCCAAAAATAGCCCAAATTGCCCAGCACAGTGCGCGGGTCGCGCAGAGTAGCACGCGGGTCGCGCAGACCTTGCAGTTAAGTCTTGGGCCAATGTCGCTTCATCACACCTGGTCGCGCAACCCACCCGCGCAACAGCACGCGGGTCGCGCAACCCCCTGATCCTGATCTTCATTTTCGCTTCATTTTTCTTCGTTTTTCACCCGTTCTTGCTTCGGACAGCCCCAAACACCTAGAAACTCTTGATTTCTTCAAAAAACAACTCTTTTGAATCCCAAAAACATCTTCAAAACTCATTTTGTTCAAATTAAAAACACGAAAACACAATGCTTTCCAAAAATGCCCTTCTTTAACGTCTTTGGCGAGACGCCTCCAAACTTCACTTTAACACTTTGGGGCGTCCAAATGGACGACATCTTGGACATTTGAATCAAAACCTTCATTGAATGGCTTCAATCGATGTCCATTAACCTTGCAAATTTGCCCCGTGTCTACATTTTTTAATTTCCACACCTCCATTGGGACTCTTTTCTTGTATTTGACTTTCTTTTTACGGGAGAACCATACCGGACTCAGACCTTTGATAATAGCAATCATCCAACCATATTCTTTCTTGTACTTGTTCATTAAGGTGATCAACTCTTCCTTCTTTGACTTGGCTTTTGAGTAGGTGACCGGTTGGGCGTCTTCTTTCTTGGGATACGTATCCTTTAAAGAGTCCGATAAATTTATCACTTCCAGCTCTTGTGGTTGGTCTACCAATGGAGTTAGTTTCTTAATGGTAGTGGGCGGCTCAACCTCTCTTTCATTAACCCATATCACTTCCTCTATAGTTTCATTGTCAGCTTTTTCAATTTCTTCTTCTTCTTTAACAACCTCTTCCACTTCTACTTCTTCTTCCTCTTCTTCATATAACACTTTTGGGCCATCAAAACTTTTCTCATCTTTCAAAGGAATGCAACATGCGTTATGACATGGGCTCTCTTCAGATGGTAATTTGTGTCGAGATTCCACTATACTCAATGATTGAGAAATTTGTGTTATTTGATGCTCTAAGCTTTTGAGGCTAGCTTGAGTTGTTTCCTGGAAAATTTGGGTAGAAGTAGCAATGATTTTCACAATGTCCTCTAAGGACATGCTTGGTGTTTCAGTTTGTTGAGGAGGGTAAGGATAGGGTTCTTGGAACAGTGGAGTTGGTTGGTATTGGTTATTTCCCCATGTTTGGTATGGGTTTAGGTAATGGTTATTTCCCCAAACATGGTTGTTGTCCCACCATTGATCATGTTGAGGCTGATCATAACTCCATTGGTTTGACCGGTAGTAGCTTCCCTTATCTTGCACTTCTTCCCATTCTCCTTGTAAATATGGACACGTGTCGGAATGATGTCCATTTTGGGCACAAAAATCGCAAAAAAGAGGTGTGGGTTGCACACTTTGGTCACTTTCAATCATCATAACTAACTGAGCTAGCTCAGAAAGTTGGTCTTCGGTGCAAGTAGTATTCATTTCCGAACCATACTCTTTTTTTTTTTAATTTCTGGATTTTAAATTAGAGTGCCTGCACAATGAGATCTAGGCATAGAGAAACAAACTGATTAAATCAAAACCAATCCCCGGCAACGGCGCCAAAAATTTGGTGGTTGTCGAGGCCAACACAAATAATAACCCTAAATATTACACACTAAAATAGTGTATAGTGGTAAAGGGATCGAATCCACGGAGATTGGTTCAATTTATAACTCTATGAAAAATCTCTTTGTAAAAATACTTGTAAAATGATAATAAAAATAAAATGGGGGGTTTTGGTGTTTTGAAATACTTGAAACAAACTAGAATTAACTATGATTTAAATAGACAAATGCAATAAAAATAAGAGTTTGATGTAAAATCAATAAGGGAGAGATGGTTGACTTAAAGTTTCCTCACTTTGACTTTTGATGAACATATCATTAGAATCCAATGGTGCAATACTTTGATTTAAATCCTTAATTTGGCTATAGTAATCCAAGGAGCTTGAGATTACCTAGACTTTTCTTAATTGTTGAAATGGCTAGAGAAGCTCATAACAATTTCCTTAGTCAAAGTCACTAATTCCAAATAGCATGTAATTAGTGAAAGTCAACTAGCATTAAGAACCAAAAAGTCACCAAATCCAAGAGGGGTCAAATGCTTTCACCACCATGTTGGAGGAAATGTTTTTATGATTGTGTGAAGCAAAAACAACACAAAAATCATTTGTTGCTTGCTAATTTGAGGATCCTTTACTTAATCAAGAAATTAGCCAACTAATCACCACAAACACATTTAAACTCATGAACTAAAACATACAAGTAGTGATAAGATGTTAAAACACAAAACATTCCCATAAAGATTTAAGAACATGTTCATGGGTTCTTCAACATTCAACAAAAGTTCAATGGATTAACCAAAAGTCAACCAAGATTAGTTTAGCCAAGCATGGCTAAACCCAAAGAAACAAAGTTAGAGAAAATTGTACCAAACATTAAGCAAGAATCAAGAGGTAAAAATATGATGTTCTTCAAGTGTTCTTGGCCTTCAAAAGTCTTCAAAACTCCAGAGAGAATTCTCCAAAAATCGGATGTCTAAGAGTCTCCAAAAGATGGGCACCAACCTTCCTCAAATAGCTCAAAAGAAGAATTTCTGAAACTGCCCCTGCAGGAGGTTGCGCGACCCGCGTGCTGCTGCGCGGGTGGGTTGCGCGGGTGGTGCCTGACATGGGCTTCTTTGAGATTTTGGGCCTCCAAAGCATTACCCACTAGCCCAGATCGAATCCAATCACCTCCTAGACCGTTTTCTTCAAGCTTTTCTTCATTTTAAGCCCAATTTGACCTCTCCACATCCTCCAAAGCTCGTGCACTCTCCCGATTAAAAATCTACGTATGCCCGCATCTTGCAAATTTAATGTTTATTTCTCTGCAAACCTTCAAATAACCATCAAGCTCGCTCCATGCACCATCTCCACAATCACCAAGCCTAACATCCTTTTTGCCTATCAAATCTCATCGCTTCCCCTACTCCCGAACACTCCCGCTAGACCCGAAAACCTGCAATTATGCTCACAAGATTCGAAAGTACCCGAAATAGTCATAAAATAATAAAATGGAAAATATCTATGGAAATTATCTAAATTATGAATGAAATATGCTAAAATAAACTATAAAAAGAAGTAAACAAAACTAACTATCAATTACCCTGTCAAGTTGCTATGGTGAAGGCAACCCAAAAGGACCATGCACAACCGAGTCAAGTACTTACCAAATATAGTTAGAGGCTTAGACACTAATCCAACAAAGTGACCAATTAAGTTTCAGAATTTAAAAAAATGATTTTGGATTCAATTTTTTAGGTTTGGATTTAGTTTGATTAATATTCTAGTGTCTTTTGCCTGAGTTAGGAAAACTCGCTTCCATTGATGGCCCAGTTTATGTAACGTACTGAGTATTTGGTTGTATTACCTAAGTTTTACGACCTTGTATGTAATACAATTTTAAGTTCTAACCTTATAAAATACAGTGCTATTATCATATGTTCTACATTATTATAGTAATATATTTTAATTTACTATTTAAGATAAAAATATCTCTATTATCATGTGTTATACATAATAATAATATTTAAAATAGATAAAAAGATGTCTATATTATCATATGTTCTACATAATGATAATATTTAATATAAACGTTTTAATTTAATACACTACTAGAAAAATGGTGCAATGGCTATATCACAATCCGTAGCTATTTCGTAACTATAAGCGGATAACTACGGAATTGCTACGGAAAAATGTTTGTAGTATAATAGTCCGTGGCTAAATTATAGCTACAGATTAGCTATGGAATAGCTACAAAATTTTCCGTAGCTACCATAGTCACGGAAATAAATAGCTACAATTTTTTATAAAATAACTACATAACTAAATAGCTACGGAACTAAATAGCTATGAAATTGCTATGAAAGTAAATAACCACGAATTTTCTGTACGTAATCCATAGCTAATTACCTTTCATATAAAAAAAACAATAGAAATTTATAAAAAAAAAATCCAGATTTTTCTATCCAAATTACTGAAAAAACCCTTAACATTAAACTTATAATAATATTGAAATTCAACTACAAAAAAATAACAATATAATAAAACTAATAAACCTAAAAAAGTATCAAATATAAATACATATTACTAATGAACATTGTCTAATAATACATTAAATATGTCTAATAATACACATTAAAAGTGTCCACAACAAATGTTTAGATAAGTGCTTAAAAAATAAAATTGAGAATTATTTAATGGATTACTTGGCAAATTATCGAGTAAGTTGAATCGATAAAGGCTGACAAGTGTTCTTCAATTTCAGTTTTGAATCAAAGGCCGCCAACTGTTCCTGTTTCAGCACACCATAAACAATGACAATATATATATATATATATATATATATATATATATATATATATATATATATATATATATATATAGCAATGTAATTCCATTTATTTGCAGGTCCGATCCATTGCTTTTTGCTACCCGGGGCGAGATAAGAATTTTTATGCCCCTATATATAAAAAAAATTAGAAAATAAAAAATACAGTAACTTTTATAATCAAACAAACAATACAGTAGAAACAAAAACCTACAAAAATTATCTAAAACGATGTCTTCGTGCATTTTTTTAAGCAAAAACATATCTTATTTTACAATAATCAATATTTTGTAAAAAATTACTTTCAATACTTAAAATTGATAATCCATTCAATCTTTCTTGAGTCATAGTACTTCGGAGATACGATTTCAAAAGCTTCAATTTTGAAAAACTTCTTTCCGCGGAAGCAACCATAACTGACACAATCACCAAGATCCTATATGCAACCAAAACATTAGGGAACATATCCATTCTTCTTGCATACTCCATTATTTGAACAGATGTCCAAGGGCTTTCACATTTGTATGCTTCATTTGGTAATATTTTATGCAAAATTTGTAACTCAATTAATAAACCAATTCCATCAATATGACATTCTTCACCATTTGTCAATTTTGACTCAAGATTTAAACAATAATTTTTAATTCATCATGATCTAAAGAAACTAATTTGAATCATCAAATAAAAAACCAAATATAGATTCAAAATATTGCATTTTGTGAAAATCTACTTTTCAATTGAAAAAGATTCATATCTACAATAACAATAAAATAATCTCTTTTAAATGCTTCTTGAGAAGATTGGAGTTCTCTTTCGGTATTTAAAATTTCATCAAATTGTTTTTTTTGTTCATAATCATGTTTTTTAAAAAATTCGGGTTTAACTTTAACAATACTTGCTATTTCTTTAGCTTCACTAATAACAAAGTCAAACCCACTTTCCCTATATCCTTCAAAATAATTAATTAACCCTCCAAATTTTTTACGGCAACATCACTAAGCATTTCTTTGGATTGTAACTTTTTTACTTACCAAATTAATTTTGTACAAAATTCCATACCATATAACTAAACTTAAAATAAACTCAAAACTAGAAAATTCACCATTTACTAGTGAATCAGCATCTCTACACACTCGTCCATTATCACTTTCTTTAGATAATTTTTTTAATGATTTTCTTATTTGGGAAAATTGTGTGTTTATTGCTTTAACACTTTCAATATGACTTTCTCAACGAGTAGATGCTAATGATTTAAGTGTTAGGTCATCTATAAATTGAAGTAAAACACTCCATGTTTTTGTTGAATTAGAAAAAACATTATAAATCATTTGACATGTACCAAAAAATGTTTTTGCCTTGTGACAAGAAATTGTGATATCACACAAAACCAAATTTAAACTATGACATCCATAAACAGTCGTTTTTGCACACCTTAGTGTTTTCCTTTCATATTTGCCCAATTATCGTACCCTTGACCACAAATATAACTAATATCCAAATCAAGAGATTTTAAAGCATCTTGTAAAACATTAAAAAGACCTAGACCGGATGTATCTTCTACATTTAAAACTCTAAAAAGAACTCTTATACTTTTAATGGAACACTTTCCACATCTACACATCTTATAATCAAAGTCATTTGTTCTTGATGACTAGCATCCAGAGTGCAATAAAGAATTACAGAAAAATATTTTGTCTTTTTTATTTTTTTTAATAATTGCACTTTTTACCTCGGATGCCAACATTTCAATTAATTCATTTTGAATTTTATGATTCAGATAATGATTATGTGTTTCTTAATCATTCGAAAATGTTCTTTCATTACCGGATCCCACTCAACAATTGATTCAATTACCATTTGAGTTTTCATAAATTTTTTCATTTGTACCACAAAAAGCTAAGTTATTTTTTCCTAAACATTTGACAATAGAAATAATTCTAACCATAACTTCTTTCCAATGTTCGTTATCTTTTTTAATCATTTCTTGTAGCTCTTTATCAATTGTTTCATTTTTATTTAACCTAATACACGTTTCAGTCGAAGTTCTTAAACAAATCATATGATCAGAACTATTTTCATGTTGTTTTAATGTCTCACTAAGATGCTTCCAATCTTTAATTCCTTCGGTTGCTAAATTACTTTTAGTTCGAACGGTTTTAAATAGCTTACAACAAAAACAAAAAACTTTATCAAGTTCTTATGAATACACTAACCATTTTCTATCAAAACAATCACCATTTTTTAATTTACGTATAAAAAAATCATAAGAAAAATGTCTACCAAGTGCATCTTTTGGAAAAATTATGTATGTATTAATTTCTCTATTTGACCATTTTTCTATTAGTAAATCTTTCATTTCTGTATCTAAATCATCCCATACTCTAGGATCAAAAATATTAAAATCACTTGGTTTGTCTTTCTCAACAAAGTTATTATTTTCAAAATCATTAGAAATATCAACCGGATCATTGGAAGTACTTGGTGGAATATTAAAATTATCATTTTTTTCAAAATCACTAACATTTTGATTTCTAACCAAAAATTTATTCAAAGACCCTCTTAATTCATTAGCCTCTTCTTGTTTCTTTTTTTTCGTTTTCTATTTTGTGCACCGGATGGTTGTTTTCCGGGAATCATATTTAAAACACAACAAATCTAGTTATAAACACTAAGCAAGGAAAGATACAACATGAGCAAGAACTCATAGCAGCAAAATTTGAGCAAAGTTCATAGTTGTCAAATACCAAAACAAAAAAGCCTCCTGAATCCTGATTCACATCAGGAAAACAAAAACAAAAACACAAAAAGTTTACAAAATCGAATTACATTAATTAAAATGAAACAGTAAAATTAATTAAAATGAAACAGTAAAATTGAAATAAGAAGAAAACTAGAAGAGTCGTAAAGAACTCACCCAAATCAGAAAGCAACAGTAGTATCAAGCCAGCAACAAATTAGGAGCAAGAATAGACCAATCCCAGAAACCAAATTACAGCAATCGGGAATAATGGGACTGCAGTAAATGATATTGTATAGTAAATAATACTGAACATGTAAAAATCAAACTTTAAAACATTTTCATTAGATTTTCATGGCACGACATTGTATTCAAATGATTAAAAAAAACTCAGATTAATATATATGTTTAAAGATGCTTAGTGGATAATGCCATCACTTGTAAAAGTCAAACATTACAAGTTTACTATATTAGAATCAACGAAATTGAGTCACAAATCTTAATTCAATCATCAATTTCTTGAAACCAAAGAGAAACGCATTTCAATCTTGAAGATAAAACCAACGATTTTGAAGAAAACAAAATCAAGAACAAGTGAAGTAATTAAAAGGTAATAGACTAATAGACTTATAGAAACGTAATTAATATGTAATAGACTTATAGAAACGTAATAAGAATCAAACAAAAGAAAAAAATAGAACCCAAATCAAGCACAGTACCTTTGAACCGTTGATAGAACTCGGAATGAAGGAAAAAATCGAGTTTAGTCGACTGAAATTAAGAATGGAACGTTAGCATCAGACCAACAGTAATCAATTTACATAAAATGGGATTTGGGAATAAGTTAGAAGAGATAGATAATAAGACCATCCGTTATACCCACTACATACCACATATGTGGTGGGTGCCACATCAGCACCACATTCTCCTACCACTAGCATGAGATACCTACCACTAACATACCACTCCACCTCATTTTTTATTTAAATTTAATTCAAAAATACATTAAAATAATTTTTTTAATACTAGTTTTTCTATTGAATTAAAATACCAAATTACGTTAAATAAAAACTACATTAATTGAAAAAAAACTAACAATATGTGACATCCCCAATTTCACGGCCAGAAAAGACCGATTTGTTTATGCTTTATTTATTTATTTTTAAATCAGAGTAATCTTTTAAAGAAAACAGTTGCGGAATTTGTTCCCAAAATATAATAAAGATTTATCAAAGCATTTCTTTAAAAAAAAAATGCATTTTCATTATATAATAAAATCTTGGGATGTCATGTTCCGATACAGACACATAAGCATAAATAGAATTTACACTATTTAAACTAAAAATTTTACATCTCATTTAATCTCTCTGTGAAAGATATCTTCGTATCGATACCTATGATACAAAGAATACTAAGTGGCTCAGGCTTGAGAGTCTGGTGAGCATATAGAGTTTTTGTAACCCCTGTGTTTCTGGGCTTGCCATTTTTAGCAATGTAATAGTCTAGGTTAACCTTTGTAACCCAATTTGAAATAATAAGAATGTATTATTTGTGAATTATGTGTTTTATACTTATCTGCTTAATTATGCGATTTGATTTAATGAAGAATAAAAATAAGTGTAAAAATGAAATGTTATATAAACCCGATATTGATACACTAAGATGTAGTGGTTGAGGCGAGGTTTCCGAAAATATAAAGAATGTCGAAATCCGAGTTATGACCTGTCAAATTTTCGCGACAAAACCGGTGTGGCACAGCGTGATGTAAATAGTGAATTTACGAAGGAGTGATATTTAGCCTTAGTGATCAACACGAAAGACGTAGATAATGTTAAACTGAGAGTGTGCGTAAAAAGAACGCCTAAATCTGACTTCGTATGAGGAAGTTATGATTTTCTGAAGTTTCAGCTTAACAGTATACAGTCCGAATACTCGATTCGGGATCGAGTGATTGTTGGTCAAAATAATCTAAACAAGAATCGAAAATCTCGTTGATAGTAGTGCATTAGTGAAAAGACAGACAAAAACGGACGTCAGATGAAGAAGTTATGAATTTATAACGGAGTTTTCCTGTCCTGGCCTACTAAAAATAAATAATAAAAAAATAAAATCAAAATTAGACGACGAAGTCTAAACGAAAGTTGTAGAGCATAGTCTCACCTACGCGTGGATATAAAGAACGTCGATAACGGAGCTCGTATGCGAGAGTTATGCAATTTAGAAGTTTGACGAGTCAAATTACGCCGAGCGTAATTTGAGTACACCCAGCGTACTCGGATGAATGCAAGTTTCCTGACCAATACTCGAGTGCCACCAAATGATGCATGCAGTGACGTCGAAGAACGCCTAGTGTAGCCAAGATTACGCCCAGCGTACTGACTACGCCAGCGTACTTGGAGTTACGCCCAACATAATCCCAGACCCAGCAGCCTATAAATAGAAATCGAGATCAGCCATTTTCCCAAAGCCCTGGTATCATTCCCGAGTCCCAAAGCAAGTTCTGAAGTCCCAAAGATCCCAAGAAGTAAGATTCCTGAGCCGAAGCTCTGCCCGCGAGGAGCCCGGTTTTTCTGAAGACCTTCCAGATCTACCAAAGAATACTACTTCTACAAGTTGTAGTGCTTCCCGATCATCTTCCGATCATGTGAGTGTGTGGTTACTTTCTTTTAACGCATAACTATGAAGTGTTTTATAAAAAATGCGTGTTATGTGTATATTTTGTTGTTATATGTGTGAAGGTATATTCACCTTCTTCTATCTCATAGATATGACTTGTTTACTATGAAATACGTGTTATGTGTATGTGTATCATCTGTTGTTTGGAATATGTATTGAATGAGAATGCTATACAGGTTTTAAACTATATATAAAATATATATATATATATATATATATATATATATATATATATATATATATATATATATATTTTTTTATCTACTGATATGTTGGGTAGAACATGGGTAGATAGTTGATGTGTGATAAATAGATGAGAGGCCTCGATGTCGTTGTTGTTGATCTAGTAATTCAACAAAGTATGGAAAACGACCACAAACTCTTTCTAGACAGTCCTGTGGAACGCTAGCAGGCTCATAACCTGTAGGCGTTGTGAACGATGTGTTCACCGGTGTACTCTATCCCCCCCATGATTGCATTTAGGACATTTATTGCTGAGGAAACCCCTTGCAGTAATGTCCGTCACGATGAAAATCCTAAATTAGGTTCCTTATAATAGATGTTGTTTTAGGGACGTAAAGTGAGGATAACGGGAATGGGTAATCGGGTTATTGTTGATTGTTGAAATTAAATATAATTATTTATTGCGGGTTGAAAACCCTATATGCTCACCAGGCTCCCAAGCTTGACCCACTTAGTTTATTTGTATTACAGGAAGTGGCGCGAGGGCATAAGATGGATGAATCATCAAGTTGTTTTGTTTACAAGTCTGTATATGTATATATTTGTTAAATGAATTTTAATGTTATCGTTTATGCTTTATGGTCTGTATCGGAACATGACATCCCGATTTTTGATTATGAAATGAAATTATATTTCTTTATGAAATGTTTTGATAAAAATCTATTTTATCATGTTTTGTTTTTGGGAACAAATTCCGCATCTCCTTTAAAGTCAAAAGGATTTACTCTGAAAATGTTTAAAAAACATAAATGAAACCAGTCTTTTCTGGCCGATATTTTGGGGATGTCACAGTTTTCAACCCACAATAATATAATTATTATATTCAATTATCAAACAATCAATTCAAATACCCACCCCATTATCTCCATTTATTTCATAAAGATTTATCCTAAGAACCGATTACCCTTCTCCTATTCATTCCTAAGGATTGCCCTAAGGAACTAGCACAAAGTCTAGTACTGCCAAGGTTCTTAGATTACCTCTGGTGAACTCACAATTCACAATAATTAATGAACTCCTAGTTCAAGAACACCTAATGAACACTTAGTTCCAATATTACCCAATGAACACCTAGTTCACAAACACTTAATGAACACTTAGTTCAAATATCCCTGATGAACACTAAGTTCAAATATCTAATGAACACGCAGTTCGAATATCCCTGGTGAACCCAATCACCTAAGGAACACAGAGTATGAAAGATCTTTGTTCAAACAACGTGATAATAAAGTATATCTCGATCCTGAATAACCACTATTATTATAAACACATAAAAGTTATATTTCTAAAACAATATATCCCATCTCGTCGGTCCCCACAATCTGACCGTATACAATGATCTTACGAGATCTAGCCTAAGGAATCGATATCAACCACAAACTGACGAAGCTGCTTCAGAAATTCCCTGGCAGCAAACGAGGATCCATAAAGACATCAAAGAGGGGAATGGAATAAGTTTCACCACGAACCTTAGTTCGTAAAAGAAAGAACCAAAAGACAATTAAGTCAGGGGTAGTTATCAATGCCTAGGTTGTGGTCTGAACATCGTGAGGTATGTCACCCCCAGACGCACCCTATCCGGCAATGGAAACACTAACTAATGCCTAGGTTGTGGTCTGAACCCCCAGACTCACCCTATCCGACATTGGAAATGGAAACACCGACTAATGCCTAGGCTGTGGTCTGAATACATGAGGTATTTCACCCCCAGACGCACCCTATCCAGCATTATAACACCAAACATACCTAGCAGTGGTCTATTACCGACACACTTTATTAGGCAGTCTACGAAGTTCCCTTAATTACTTTGTGAAAGAAAACGCTGACATATGAAGCTCGATCGATCACTTCATAAAAGAAACGATGACTCCAAAGCTCTCTCAAAATAAAAGTATGGGGAAATGCTAATAGAGTGTTCCTGTACGCTCCCGTAATCGACACACAAAATTGTCAAAAAGACTTTGTACATGATAGTACTTCTGGCACATTATAGTACTCTGGTATGCGAAAGACTCGTACCCGAGAACATAATAGTACCCTGGCACAAGCAGCACCCAAGATACAGAGCTTTGAAATGGACTTTGTACTTAAAATGTAATTCTGTACGTAGGACGTACTCCACCAATCATCAATCTCACAACACACATACTCTTAATAAGAGGCTACCCAATGTCCAAACTTAACGGAACTAAACATCCCTATTTAAGTCTTAACCCATCACTAGGCAAGCCTACAATGCCTATAATCAAATTTCGATACTATCTCCGTTTGGAAACGCTAACTATGAGTATACTTAAAATAAAGTTTTAAGTAATAATATCATATATACACATGTTAACACATATTGGACCATAACTGGTTCGTACATTGTATATCATCAATTATATATATAACACATATTTCGGGCAATAACAAATACTTCACATACATATATAATTAATATTTTAATCACTACTTGTATTAAAATTATGTCCATGAAAGGGACTAGGCACATGATACCCTATTGGATGAGCACTTAGTTCAAAAATACATAATCCGTACTCCGGCCTAGATCTAAAATTTACCTCATTACCTAATCCATATTCCCGAATCTAAAACTAACCTCTTGATCTAATCCATACTCCCGAATCTATAGCAAGTTTATCTCTTTATCCTTTTATCTTATGATCCAAATCATCTTTTATCCCATACCAACAATCTCATCTACCTATGCTCTATCCAACATATTCATAGATACAAAATACGTATACAATTTAACTTGTAAAACCTATATAATTTATCCATTCCACAATTATCTCAAATAAACAACAATATATACACACATAACACGTATTTCATAGCAAATACTTAATATTTATGTGTAAGAAGAAAGTGACCATACACTCACTTGATCAGAAGATGATCGGGCAGCGTTACGACTTGTAGAAGTAGTATTATTCGGTAGATCTGGAAGATCTTCACAAAAATTGGCTTCTCGTTGGTAGAGCTTCGGATCGAAAACTTTACTCCTCGGGATCTTCAGGGCTTCGGGACTTGCATCGGGGCTCGGGAATGATACCGGGGCTTTGGGATATAAGATGCACGCAAAACAACGAAAATTAGGGAGAGAAAGAAAGGATTTTGGCAAAAAAATCGGCAGCCTCGCATGCCCTTTTATAGCAGCGAGACCTCGGACTACGTTGGGCGTACTCAGGCCCTACGCTGGGCGTACTCCGGATAAGGCTTCCACGTGGCGAACTTTGGGTGGGGGAATGTGGCCTTTTCTAGACCGAGTAAAACAGCAGTACGCTGCGCGCACCCATCTCATATGCTGGGCATACCTCGTATCCCCAGGCTCTCTTCAGATAACCTTTGGTATGCGTGCCACGATTTTCAAAAATTCATAACTTTCGCATACGAGATTCATTTTCGATGTTCTTTATATCCACGCGTAGTTAGATTATGCTCTACAACTTTCATTTAGACTCCGTCGGCTAATTTTGATTTATTTTTATTATATTATTTTAGTAGGTCGGGACAGAAAAACTCTGTTATAAATTCATAACTTCTTCATCCGACGTCCGTTTTCGTCTGTCTTAATACCATTGAACTACCATTTTTGAGATCTTCGATTCTCGTTTAGATTGTTTCGGTTAAAAACTACTTGATCTCAAAACGAGTATTCGGGCTGCATACTGCTAAGCTGAAACTTAGAAAAATCATAACTTCCTCATACGAAGTCAGATTTGGGCATCCTTTTTATGCACGCTCTCGGTTTAATGAACTCTACGACTTTCGTTACATTACTAAGGATCAATATCGCACTAACGTAAATTCACTATTTACGTCACGCCGTGTCATGTCGATTCTGTCGCGAAACATCGACTGGTCATAACTTTTTCGTTATAACTCGGATTTCGGCGTTCTTTATACGGAATCCTTGTAACATATACTACAACTTAGTTAAGATGAATCCTTCTAGATAATCTTCCGTCAAAAAGTCATTTTTGATGCTTATCGTCTCTAAATTGACTAACCCTGATCTACGGGCGTTACAATTATCACCCCCTTAGTATGATTACGTCCCAGAATCATCAACAAAATAGGGTTTGGATAATGATTCCATACGTTACCTCTTCATCCTAAGTAATAATCATAGCTTCCATGTTTCCTCGAATGAGCAGTTAACTCTAGGGCTTCTTGACTACAGACGATGCTCAATCTTGCATCTGCTTTTCTTACCATGTTGTACTTTCAATCGTAACCTTCGAGTTACCAAATAAGTCCTTATTGTGGACTCCTCCATATTCTTAGGATAAATACTTTCATTGATCTATTGCAACAGACCGATGGGTCGTGCTCTATTGACCTATTATCGCATGATGTGACGCTTAGACTTGGTCTTTTAGAGTTAAATTCCAAAATGGAATATGCCTTCCATCATATTCTAATGTGATATAATCACATTTCAGCATGTAGCACTTCTACCTACAAACTTCTTTTAACAATGAGCGCGATACTATCGATCGCATTAATTTCAACCTTCTAACTTAGGTCAGATGTTACATCTAACTTGGCCCTCTAGACCACGTAACATACTCATCGCAGTCGAACTCAAATTTATATGACCACTAGGTTCGGAATAACAACCATCTCACTAGTCATTACCGAAACAACGGTAATGACATACTCGAATAAAACGGAATCAATAACTAGCTTCTTGGTAACCTTGTGACTTTCTCTGATCCAAGTGCGAGTCCTGTGTTTCCGGTAGTATATGCATCTACTAACTTTCACACTTACTCATACCCGTCCCAAGTATTGTCCCGCAGTCGACCAAGTCACCATACAAGAAAATCACACAACAATTTAACACATACGAAAGTGTCCAAATAATCATAGAAATTTCCCTAGCCTCTACTAAGATTTCTTCATTGCTCTATCTACAATCATCAATTCTACTTCAACTCGATTGGTGATGGAAATTCCAGATGATGGGACAACTTCAAGAATTACAACAACCATTCCATCATCATGCCAATCGAAGGTGTACTTCAGGCGTACCGTACTCCTCTAAATGTTCCGTTATTTTATCAGACATAAACTAAAGGAAAGACACCACTCTTATGATATCTTCCGATATGTGTCATTCACTATCTTAAGCCTCCTTTATTTCCTCCATTTACTCAATTTCTCTACGAGTCTTCACCATGACCTCTTGTACATCCAAGCAGACATTCGGTGTAGCAAGTGAGAATCTAAGATAAGAAAGCCTTAATTACGATAAACGTATAAATCTCCTTATCATCACAAAACGTTTACATGCTAGTTCTAATATCGTAGTTATACGGTTAGAATCCTAAACACACAAGGTTTATAGATCCGGTCGGCAACAGACCATAGATCCGAACAAATAATAGCACAAATATAGATATCACATAAATCATTTAGCACATAAAATCATTTTAGGCATCATCCATAAAATAAACTACTACTTGTGTAAATTTAGGTGTACTACCTAACATATTTTAGACACACTCCTCATAATCAATAGTTAGCATTCTAAGTTTAAGTCTAGAAATTTCCTACAAATTCCTAGTTCGCTTAAACTAATGCTCTGATACCAACTGTGACATCCCCAATTTCACGGCCAGAAAAGACCGATTTGTTTATGCTTTGTTTTTTTTAAATCAGAGTAATCTTTTAAAGAAAACAGTTGTGGAATTTGTTCCCAAAATATGATAAAGATTTATCAAAGCATTTCTTTAAAGAAATGCATTTTCATTATATAACAAAATCTCGGGATGTCATGTTCCAATACAGACACATAAGCATAAACAGAACTTGCATTATTTACACTAAAGATTTTACATCTCCTTTAATATCTCCGTGAAATATATCTTCGTATCGATACGTGTGATACAAAGAAAACTGAGTGGGTCAGACTTGGGAGCCTGGTGAGCATATAGGGTTTTCAAACCACAATAATATAATTATTATATTCAATTGTCAAACAATCAATTCAAATACCTACCCCCATTATCTCCATTTAGTTCTTAAAGATTTATCTTAAGAACCGATTACCCTTCTCCCATTCATTCCTAAGGATTGCCCTAAGGAACTGGCACAAAGTCTAGTGCTGCGAAGGTTCTTAGATTACCTCTGGTGAACACGCAATTCACAATAATTAATGAACACCTAGTTCAAGAACACCTAATGAACACTTAGTTCCAATATTACCCAATGAACACCTAGTTTACAAACAATTAATGAAGACTTAGTTCAAATATCCCTGATGAACACTAAGTTCAAATATCTAATGAACACTTAGTTCGAATATCCCTGGTGAACCCAATCACCTAAGGAACACAGAGTATGAAAGCTCTTTGTACAAACAACGTGATAATAAAGTATATCTCGATCCTGCAAAACCACTAATTTTATTAATATTTTAACAATACTTGTATTAAAATTAAGTCCATGAAAGGGACTATGCACATGATACCCTATCTGATGAACACTTAGATCAAAAATACATAATCCATACTCCCAGGTCTAAAATTTACCTCATTACCTATTCCATATTCCAAAATCTAAAATAACCTCTTGATCTAATCCATACTCCCGAATCTATAACAAGTTTATCTATTTATCCTTTTATCTTATGATCCAAATCATATTTTATCCCATACCAAGAATCTCATCTACCCATGCTCTATCCAACATATTCGTAGATACAAAATACGTATACAGTTGAACTCATTAAAACCTATATAATTTATCCATTCCACAATTATCTCAAATAAACAACAATATATACACACATAACACGTATTTCATAGCAAATACTTAATATTTATGTGTAAGAAGAAAGTGACCATACACTCACCTGATTAGAAGATGATTGAACAACGTTACGACTTGTAGAAGTAGTATTCTTCGGTAGATCTGGAAGATCTTCACAAAAATTGGCTTCTCGCGTGTAGAGCTTCGGCTCGGAAACTTTATTCCTCGGGATCTTCGGGGCTTCGGGGCTCGGGTACCGGGGCTTCGGGATATAAGTTACACGTAAAACAAGGAAAATTGGGGAGAGAAAGAATGGATTTTGGCAAAAAAATTGGCAGCCTCACATGCCCTTTTACAGAGCAAGACCTCGGACTACGCTGGGCGTACCGAGGCCCTACGCTGGGCATACTCCGGATAAGGCTTCCACGTGGCGAACTTCGGGTGGGGGAATGTGGCCTTTTCTATACCGAGGAAAACAGCAGTACGCTGCGCGTACCCATCTCGTATGCTGGGCGTACCTCGTATCCCCAGGCTCTCTTCAGATAACCTTTGGTATGCGTGCCACGATTTTCAAAAATTCATAACTTTCGCATACGAGATTCATTTTCAATGTTCTTTATATCCACGCATAGGTTAGATTATGCTCTACAACTTTCATTTAGACTTTGTCGGCTAATTTTGGCTTTATTTTTATTATATTATTTTAGTAGGTCGGGACAGGAAAACTTTGTTATAAATTCATAACTTCTTCATCCGACGTCCGTTTTCGTCTGTCTTTTTACCGTTGAACTACCATTTTTGAGATCTTCGATTCTTGTTTAGATTGTTTCGGTTAAAAACTGCTTGATCTCAAAACGAGTATTCGGGCTGCATACTGCTAAGCTGAAACTTAGAAAAATCATAACATCCTCAAACGAAGTCAGATTTGGCATCCTTTTTATGAACGCTCTCCGTTTAACGAACTCTACGACTTTCTTTACATTACTAATGTAAATTCACTATTTACGTCGCGATGTGTCGTGTCGATTATGTCGCGAAACTTCGACGGATCATAACGTCTTCGTTATAACTCGGATTTCGGCATTCTTTATATATACGAAATCCTTGTAACACATACTACAACTTAGTTAAAATTAATCCTTGTAAATAATCTTCCATAAAAAAGTCATTTTTGATGCGTATCGTCTCTAAATTGACTAGCCCGCATTACACAATAAAAGTAAAAATTACATTACTTAAAATAAAAAAAATAAAAAAAATACATTAAATAAAACTACAAATTGGAACCATATACAAAAAAACTACCCCATACGCCTACGTCAGGCTCGAACCGACTCTTTCATCGCTTGGAAGAGTTCCAAGTCTTCGCCCTCGAGGTCACCCTCTTTCATTTTCAAGATTTCCATGTAGGTTTTTTTTTAGCGTCACTTGTGCCTCTTGAAATGACGATTGTGCTTCGATCATTTTTTGTTCCATTCGAGTCATCACCTCGGCCTTCGTTTCTTGAAGTTGCGCATATCGATCAAATTTATTGCCAAACATATCCATAACACTAGGAATTGAAGATTTTGACGTCGTTTTCTTTTTGCTTTACTTCTTCCAACGGGTCGACGAAGAGGTTGGTCGTTTTCAAGATCTAGCAGATCGTCGTTGATGTCGATGTGTGTTCGGCCGTCGGATTGTTGAGAAGTTGCATCGGGGTTTCTCGAACGCTTTGAACTGGAAGATTGCAAAGTACCTTCCATTTGCTCTTTCCATTTTAGGGCGTATTTTAATTTTAGCCACGGTTTAATATAAGGAAAGGCTTTGCGTTTTGGTGTTGTTTTTTCAAATTGGTCCGTGGTCGCCTTGAAAACATAAAAATCGTTCAAGCCGCTTTTGCGTATGTTTAGGAGGTTGTCGAAGATTCCTCCAAACTCGGTGCATTTTAGTCGAATATCTCGTCATTTCAACGTAGTTTGATCGACGTTTCGACTTTCGATTTCCATTTACTCGTAGAAAATGGCTCGAACTTTCTCCCAAAAAATTTCCGTAAGGCTGGCTATCTCCTACAATTGGATCTTCAGAAGCCGCCAACCATGCATCCACTAACTTTTATTCTTCTTCTTTTATCCATAGAACCCTTTCTTGGGCGGTAGTGGGTCGGTCCGGTTTTTTCCCTTTTTTTCTTTTTTGGTTGAGGTGGTGGTGAAGGTTGTGTTTCCGCAAAAAAATCTGTCGAAAACAACGGTTCTGAGCTTGGTGGTTGTGAAATTGGAGGTTGTTGTTGTTGTGACGATTGTTGTTGGAGTTGTTGTAGTTGTTGAAATTGTTGAAATTGTTGGTATTGTTGTGAAATTTGTTGTTGTTGGAAAGACGGAAAAGGTTGATATTGTTGTTGGAAAAGTGGTGTTTGTTGGATAGGGGAACCAGTTTGAAGTAGACTGATAAAACCATCTTGAGGTGACTCCATAGTCGGTAATTGGCGAGGTGTTGTATTTAATGCAAAAGCGTTAACGGGTTTGCGATTTCTGTAATTTGGAGGGGTATTTTGGTTGGGATCCATGGTTTTTGGTTGTGAATATTTAGTATGTAGATTGTGTATAGAGATAGAGAAGAATGGTGTAAAAAATAAAGAGTAAAAATGTTGTATTTATAGGTAAATAAATTGTTAATTTTTTTTTAAAGAAACTAGCCGTTTAACGGCTAGTGTAACGTTCAAATCGTAAGCTGCAATTGGATTGGTCGTGCAAGTCCGTTGTACCGAACACGAGTGACCACGAAAACGAGCCACCACGAAACAACAGGGTGGTGTGCACGTCCGTTGTTCGTGGCCAGCTCGGCCACGAACTTTGTCGTTATAGGTATACCATTTGGCCTAAGAAACGAAGAATGGGGAATAGAAATCGGACCACAAGAAGAATACTTCAACGATTAAGAGCCTCGATCTCCATAATTTTCAAGGGTTCCCGTTACAAATTTGACAATTGAAGTTCTCAAGAGTCAAGATATTGGTGCTCACAAAGTTGCTTCCCGCTTCCGCCTTCAGACTCCTGCGTTTCTTCTTGGACTGCTGCTACTGGACTAACTTTTGGGCCAAAGTTCCGAAATATATATATATATATATATATATATATATATATATATATATATATATATATATATATATATATATATATAGTATAAATTGTTGGATAAATATTATGCCCTCTTATATTTGATGCCCTACGCCTAAGCCCAACTCGCCCATGTACTGGGTCGGGCCTGTTTATTTGTTAAATATAGCCGTAATTGGGAAATTTTTTGATATTACAACACTATAAGTATAACAAAATGAAAGTAGGATGTTATAATATGCTTGTATGTCTTTCATTTAACTAGCTCAAAAATAAAAACATATTTCCCTCCAAGACTACCAACCATACATGATGCCTTTTGAACCTATATTTTCTTGAAAATCGAAAGCATTTGTAAAAAGGAAGTTCGATCTGCACACCATATTATGCTACTGCACATAGGAATAAAGCTCTTAAACTTTTAGTTTCTTTAATAGCACTTTTAAATCCAAAAGATATAGACAAAAGTTTCTTTGAAGCAAACATTTAAATTTTTTATTGCATTAAACAGCTTGCAAAGGGTGAAAGCCATCATGAATAAGAAAATTTAAAGTCTTAAGCCTTTGGAAATGACCTAATGTTGCTTATATCTCCTATACAAAGTGACCAAATGTTTTTTATATCCTCCTAATAACTTTTAAATCCAAAAAAAAAATTTGTTTCTATACATTCTCTAAATCCTAAAACATATTGTTCATATTAAATTTTCATTATTACAACGAATAGATTCATATTTTTCATGGCCAAACCTGTTTTTAAGAAAAATTGTTGCTTAGATTGTCAAAACCCTTTGCATTAATCATCTTATAACCATTTTGACAATCTACTTTCAACAAACACTACAAGGATACAGACCTATGCCGACGACACTTATGCCGACGACTATTCGTCGCCATACTTTTTGCGAACTTTGACCAATTTAATTTGACCAGGAACTCTATTCCGATGATAAGTCGTCGGCACAAGTATGGCGGGAACGACAAAAATATTGGCGGTCTTCTGAAATTCTATACCGACGACATGTCGTCGGTATAGGTATCAAAAAAATATATTTTCCATTTACTTTTAATATATATGCCAGAAAAACAAAACGATGTAGTTTTGTGTAAGCTGTGCCGACGACTTGTCGTCGCTATAGGTTTTTAATTTTTTTTTTGTTTCCGCAAATAATTGAAACGACATCGTTTATTTTACCCTATACCGACGACATGTCGTTGGCATAGGGGTTTACCCTAAATATTGCGCAGGTCTCTCGTTTATTTGCACAGCGACGCATATCTTTTTGCTCTCCGACGAAAGTCCGATTCCAACGTCAACTAGCTGGTGATTAGCCCCAGGTAAACCTTTTCTACTCCTATTTCGTTGAATATTGATGTGTGCTAATGATTTTTACCCCCAATTTGGGGTTTTTTTTGGTGTGTATGGTAGTTAACCGGTGATGAAGCACCACCGCCCGTTTTCCTGCCTCAACCTTCCCACCGGCGAGTTGTTCGCCGGCGACCTCGTTCCAGCCACCAAGGGAGTTGTCCAGTGGTCCGTTTGCTACTCCTATTTCGTTCATATTGTTTTTTTTTTTTTCTGATTTTGCATTGTCGCCTGTGGCCACCACCAGCCACCACCGGAGGATTACCAGCTTCTTTGACTAGCCAGAATTCGTTCATCACACAAGAACAAAACACAGGTTAGTTTTTTTTTTCTAATTTTTATTGAAATTGAAATTATATGTATATATAGAATTGTGTTGAAATTGAAATTGATCCTCTTTTGATTATATAATTGTGTGTTGTTTGTTTGGTATATATATATATATATATATATATATATATATATATATATATGTGATTGTGTTGTTGTTTGTTTTGGTTTATACTTTAAACAAACTAATAAAAGTACATTGGTATAGAATTGTTTTGCTTGGTTGGTATATATGTGATTGTTTAGGTTGGTATGGAATTTTGTATGATTGTTTAGGTTGGTATGAAATTGACATTGTTTAGGTTGGTATATGTAATTGAAATTGTTTAGGTTGGTATGAAATTTTATGTGATCTTTGAAAGTAATTGATATGAAATTTTGTATGATTGTGAACATGGTTTAGGTTGGTATGAAATTTTATATATAAAATGTAAAATATGTATGGTTGTGTTTAATTTGTTTACTTATTAATAGTAACATACTTATTTTATCTTGATAATTGAGATTTTTGGAATATGTTTATTGAGATTAAAGTTTATTAAGTCAAAAATATTTAAACTATAAAAGTTATTAATAGCAACATACTATAAATATGAAAGTTACATAAAACAAAATAATAAAATTACGTTGTTATTAAAAGTTTATTAAGTCAAAAATATTTATTGAGATTAAAGTTTATTAAGTCAAAAATATTTAAACTATAAAAGTTACATAAACCGCGGGGTGGGTAGGAGACCAATCGCCAACTTCGGTTTAATTCCAAATGAACGAACTTCCACTTCAAAATCGTCCAAATCTCAACCCCAATCTCAATCCCAATTTGATGCACAAAAAATGCAAGAATACTTGCAACAATATAATGCATCATTGGCGGCATGTATTCCAGACTTCCAACCACCACCACTTCCTAACTTTCTATTCAACTCTAACACACAAGCAACTACCTCTCAACAAGTTGACGAAAGGATGGAAGAAGAAGGAGAAGGAGAAGGAGAAGAAGGAGAAGGAAAAGAAGGAGAAGGATATGATTATGATAATGGTGTTTGATGTTTTTTTAGTGTTTTGAACAAAGTTAGTTAACTACTTGAATTTGATGTTTTGAATTTGAACAATGGTACTTAGTTAATGTATTTTAATTGATATATGTTGGAAGTATTTTGGATTTGTTAAAAATGTAGGAATGACAATGTACTAAATCTGTAAAATCGAAAAAAAAGAACAAACAGTACCTATCACGACGACATGTTGTCGCTATAGGTATGTCATTGGCTCCTGTTAAAATCCTATAGCGACGACCTGTCATCGTAATAGACAAACCATGTGGCGACGACATGTCGTCGCAATAGGTTTACCGATGACAAGTCGTCGCTATAGGTAATTAATAAAACTTGATTTTTTTATCCCTTAAAATATGATTGATAAGAACTTATCCCAACGACATGTCGTCGCTATAGATTCACCAATGCCAACGACATCTATACCGACGACACTATTGACCTATGCCGACACAACTATGCCGACGACTCTATCGTGACGACATGTCGTCGCCATAGGGTGTTATTGTTGTAGTGAAAGTTTCTAAATCACATAAACCATTTTATTAAATTGAAACCAAAAACAAAATAAACCCTAAATCAAAACAAATAATCAACAAGCAGGATACAAAAACCTCGTTCTATTCTACAAGCAATAATCAGAAGCAAGTTACAAAATCCGAAAATCAATCCTAACCCAAAACGAAAACGTAAGTTGAATTAAACCAACAAAAAAGTTACTTGAAATAGTGATGAGTCGGCAAGCAAATGATGGCTACAATAAGCAGGTGATGGCGACGACAAGAAGATGATGGCGAGAGATGCTTATCCATAGCTATTCTGTAGGTATTCCGTAGATAATTAACTACGGAATAGCTACAGATTAGCATCCGTAGATATTGTGTAGCTAATTAGCTATGAAATTTTTCCATAGTTATTTTTTGTAGGAAAATCCACTATTTTCTAATAGTGGTATAAAATTATTATTTAATAGATAACAATAATGATTTTTTTTTAAGTTATAAATTTTCTTTTTTAACCATATAACTTTGTGTATACATAACAATTTCAAGTTCTCTAAGGATACAGTTCAACATAATAATAATAATATTAAAAATCATTCTTCATATTTGTTATGAGTTAATTGTTAATAACAATGATTAAGTTACTTTTAATATATATATATATATATATATATATATATATATATATATATATATATATATATATATATATATATATATATATATATATATATATATATATATATATTCCTACTTTACACACACCAACCTAGAACATCATCCTATACCATTAAGCTTACTTTTTAGGTAAATGATGACTATATAATTATCATTTGCATTACTTTTTAGGTTATGATTACAATATAATTATTATTTTGACTAACTTTTATCATTATTTCATTATAACAAAATCAATAAAATTTTATTATTTAATAATTATATTTTTAATTCTAACTTTATTAATATTAACAATTTTAAACTTATTTTTTATTAAGATAAAAAAAAAATAATTTTATTTTTATAATATAATAATATAAATAGTATTATAAAAAATAAAATTCAAAATAAATTTTTATCAATATTTTTTTTACCTTATCCACGACAAAAACAAACGACAACAATAATTTTGTGCGGCTATGCCCCTACGAAAGATTTTGGGTTTGTTAATGCCCAACATTGAGTAAATAAAAATGGTTATAAATGTAATATTTGGAGATATCATTTCACTTCATCAAAAAATTTGATTTAACAATTTAATTGCTTGATATAAAAATATAAAAGATTAAATAAACACATGATTAAAAAAAATAGTCATAAACTCATATAAACTCATATGTTAAAGAATAAATGCTTTTATTTAATGTTAATACATTATTATTTTATTTCAAAAATTATATATATATATATATATATATATATATATATATATATATATATATATATATATATATCACTAAAAAAAGATCAAAGTAATGATACTTAATGTTAAAAAAAATAGAAACCAATATAACTAATGAAGTATCATACATGTCGAATTTGTTTATATGCGAGATAGATTATTTATATTAAAAATAACACAAAATAAATATATTCAAAGATAAAATTAATAAAAGACAATATGTTGTATGTGTTTGTAAAGTAAAAGGGAGGAAAATAGAAAATAATATATAAATAAAGGGGCATAAACATAATATTAAATTAAATGTATTTTATTGTTTTCCTATTCTGATAGTTAATCATTGCGTTACTAGTGTTAAAAGCTGTGTTTAAGAAATAAAGAGAAAGTTAGAGTCAAATATATAGGTGAACACAATATTAGGTTGGTGTGCAGTAGACTTGGAATAGGATGGTGTGTAAAAAGTAAAACCATATATATATATATATATATATATATATATATATATATATATATATATATATATATATATATATATATATATATATATATATATATATATATATATATATATATATATATATATATATATATATATATATATATATATATATATATATATATATATATATAAAAACAACGACCATAAAATAAAGCGGCACATCCAAGGTGAACTAAAATCCATGAGGATGATAAATGTCATGAAAACCATGTCCATGTTGATGTCATTCGGAAAACTCTCTCAAGGAGACCCTATAAGGCTATAACTTGTCTTGTTATGGGATATAATCCAGGCAATTGAACGGTGTTGCATCAGATGGCTTCCCATCCCATCTACACTCTTCTTGAACAATCCCAAGTATCGCCTCCACCGAACACCCTAAGCGACAGGTCTCTGACTCTGACATTTTTCGACATCTTGTGGCTAGCCTCCCCTCCGGTTCACCATCTTTTCTTCTATGACCTCCCAATTACAAAACCTCACTTCACTGAAACCATCGTTCCCAAACTTAAAAACTCGTTATCAATCACCCTTCAACATTTTTTTCCATTCGTTGGTAACTTGATCGTATTTCCATCTCCTGAAAAAAAACCAGAAATTCGTTATGTTGAAGGCGATTATGTCGATGTTACATTCCAAGAATCTAACCTTGATTTTAACGATCTTACAGGAAACCATCCTCGAGACTGTGACAAGTTTTATCATCTTATCCCTCTACTGGGGAAGGGTGTTAAGGTATCAGATTACATAAAGATCCCCGTGTTCTCAGTTCAAGTAACGTTTTTTCCAAATCATGGTATCTCTATTGGTATGACCAATCACCATAGTCTTGGTGATGCTAGTACTAGGTTTTGTTTCTTGAAGGCGTGGACTTCGATTGCATGTTCTGGAACAGATAAGTCATTCCTCGCTAATGGAACGTTGCCGTTTTATGATAGAGTAGTCAACAACCCAAAATTAGATGAAAGTTATCTAAAGCGTTCAAAGGTTGAAACTCTTAACGAAGGGTATCAACCTCCTAGCCTTTCTAGACCTACTGATAAATCTCGTGCCACTTTCGTTTTGACACGAACTGTTATCAACCGGTTGAAGAAAATGGTCTTAACCCAATTGCCAACATTAGTATATGTATCATCTTTTACAGTTGCATGTGCTTATACATGGAGTTGCATAGCGAAGTCTCGCAACGATGAGCTACAACTATTTGGTTTCGCTATCGATTGTAGGGCACGCATGCATCCACCAGTCCCACAGTGCTACTTCGGGAACTGTGTTTGGGGTTGTATAACCATAGCAAAAACTACACTTTTAACGGGAAAGGATGGATTCGTGACTGCTGCTAAATTGCTTGGAGAAAGTTTACATAAGACCTTGACTGATAAGGATGGAGTCGTGAAAGATATAGGGTCGTTCGATGGTTTGTTCTCGGAGGGGATGCCATCAACAATGATGGGAGTTGCTGGAACACCAAAGCTAAAATTTTATGATCTAGATTTCGGATGGGGTAAACCAAAAAAGCATGAAACCATTTCGATCGATTACAATGGGTCAATATCGATTAGCGCCTGCAAAGAATCAAATGAAGATCTGGAGATTGGCGTTTCCCTTTCTGCTACTGAGATGGATGCTTTTGTTGCTATCTTTGAGGACGGATTAAAAGCCGGCGTTTAGATTTGTCATATTGTCTTGTTCGTATGTTGGTGGTTTTTTTCTGTTGACACTTTCAATGTAAGATCTCCTACGTTATAAACAATACAATTATAAGTTAAAAATCTATCTATAAATTATATTTAATATTTAATTAATCCAAATAAAACGTAAGATTTTATCAAGGTAATATATGTTATTACTTGTTCCTATTTTGGACCTCAATTTATGACATATACAATATATTGAACACAATAAAATTCAATGAATTTGCACATTATTATTTTTTAAATATTTTATACAACTCTATCAAAAAGCATGAAACCATTTCGATCGATTACAACACATCAATATGGATTAGCGCCTGCAAAGAATCAAATGAAGATCTGGAGATTGGCGTTTCCCTTTCTGCTACTGAGATGGATGCTTTTGTTGCTATCTTTGAGGACGGATTAAAAGCCGACGTTTAGATTTGTCATATTGTCTTGTTCGTATGTTGCTGGTTTATTCTGTTTACATTTTCAATGTAAGATCTCCTATGCTATTGTAAAACAATACAATTTTAATTTAAGAATCTATGTATAAATTATATTTACTTGATCCAAATAAAATGTAAGATTTTATTATGGTAATATATGTTATTACTTGTTCCAATTTTGGACCTCAGTTTATGGCATATACATTGTATAAAATTCAATGAATTATCACATCATTTTTTTTTTATATTTTATACAACTCTATCAATTGTTTTCTAGATTGTATTGAACTCTATAAACTTTATTAAAAAATTACAAAAAATAATTTATAGTATATATTCAGAATTTTAAAACTTTCTATTTTTCTATTGAAGAGTCCCATAGTCATTGAACTCTAAATCATTGAATGTTAATGTGGAATCTCATTATGGTAAAGTTTAATTCTTTGAATAACAAATGAATTTGCTACCTCGTTCAACTCTCTATTGAACTTACTATTGTGGATGTTGTTAGTTTGGTCACGTGTTAATCTGTTATATGATAAAGCATACTCTAGAGTCTAGCGTTCGAATTACGAGGAAGGGTATAGCTATAGTTATGTGTATGGTTTGTCAGGTCACATATGGTCTACACTGTGTCGTGTGTGTAGTTCGAGTCGAGCTTAGATAGATCTTGCCTCTCTCTCTCTCTCTCTCTCTCTCTCTCTATTCTAGTCTCTCTCTTCTTCAATGTTTGTTACCGTTTATTTTATTTCATTTTATTCATTTATTTATTATTTTTTATTTACAAATAGAACTTCAACGGCCAAACTTACCACGGCTCAATGTACTCTTTTTTTTTTTATCTCTTTATATTTTATCTCTCAAGAATCCAAAAAATGTCTACAATCCATATAACCAAAAAACGCCCACAAGTAATACCTTAATTCTTCTTTTAATTGACCAATTTATTTAGCCCTATTAACCATTATGGTGGTACACTATCGTATTATCAGTAACCATATACACAACAATACCCACAATAATATCCACAACCACAACAACTACAAGTCTAATTCAACACTGAATTTAATCACTTCAATTTTGTGTCTCAAACTTGATGGGTTTTGGGAAGCTAAAAACGATTTTTTTATAGAACAATTTTATACGAAAAATGGAAGCATTTCAATATAACTAGTTTATTTTAATACTATTTTAACAAACCACCAAGAGTATCCAATTACATGAGCTCCAAAGATGATAACACATATGATGTTAAAAAGTTAACATTTGAAGACTTTGATCCCACTTGGTTTTTGGGAGTTGATGAAGATAACAAAGAACTAGAAGTTTGATATTCTCTACAAGTATCCACCATTAAGAGTAAGTCACAATTGAATGCTAGTTCCTTTCTTGTATTAGTAACCTCTTAAGCCTTTAAGTGCTTAACATTGTTAAGCATTAAAGGAGAAGCACTTATAACCACCAACACTTGCAATTGGTCTTCAAAAGAGAACAAGAGAGGGAGAGAAAGATAATCCATAGTTTGGCATGCAAAAGAAAGGAGCAACCAACTAATGGAAGCATTTAGTTTCTTTATATACATATACACAAGTCTTAGAACCCATATTTTCATTTAACATTAAGGTACACTACAAGAAAAAAGGCCTTTTACGACGCGCAAAATACGACGCTCATTGATCTATGTTACGCAAAGGAGAGTGACATTAGAAAAATGTCATCTCTTCAAAAAATTTAAGGATAGAAGACACGCATTATTGCGCGCCCTTAAATTAGTGTCTAAAAAAAACACGGAGGGCACCTATAATAAAATGCGCGTCGTCTAAGGGTGTCGCTTTATATTTTTTAATGGAACGCGCGTTCCATCCTTTAATAGTGGGGGAAAGGGGGAAATGAAATTCTGAAAAAATTAAAAACCCCGCCATGCTCTCCTCTACCTTCTTTCAATCGTTCTTCTCTCTCTCTCTCTCTCTCTCTCTCTCTCTCTCTCAATCAAATACCAAAAATTGACTATTGTTGGAACTAGGGTTCCGGTTCTTAGTGAAATCGAAGGTTTTTTGGTCACCAGGCCATGAAATTGATCAAAGGGGTACAGTTTAGAGTGATTTCCATATCAAGTAGAACAGTAGCTCCATTAAAGTCAAGGTCTCGAAACTCCATGGTCAATCACCATCAACATTCTACTTCTTTATTTGTTCCAGAGGTTTGTCTTCCTTTATTACGAGTTTTATAACCTTTTTAATCAAACTTAATTATCCCTCGATACCTAATGTTATCTTTTGCGTTGTTGCTTCTGCTCTGTTCTTCTTGAAACCTCCCCACACTCTTATGTCGAAACATAATTTATGATATCAAGTTGGAAATCAATAGAAATGGCTATGAAGGTCGGTTGGGTTGGACGATTCTCTGGAGGATGAAAGAGATTTGGACATGGCAGATCGTAGGGCTACAGAGATTGAGCTTGATACCATGGAGGGTTTTGCGTCAAGGGAAAAGCTCCACCATCATCTCAACGACCAAGGTTGGTTAGGGTTTCTGTTTTTTTTTTTCTGTTTTTTCTTTTTCTCCTTCCCCAGTTGAAAATTCTCTTTGGTATGTGCTAGTTCTCTCTCCAGCTTCTCATTTTTTAAGATTAATTGTTAGTGGAAATAGGTTTTAGATTCATTGAAATGTTCTCTTTTGCTTCCTTTTCTCTAATGAGCATTATCTGTTCTATTTCATATCTAATTTATATGGTCTGATTCTCTTTTTGTTTATTGGGTTTTATGTGTTAATCTGTGATAAAAATAAGTTCACATTTTTGTGCAGGTTTCTTGACTTGAAGTTTAGTTTTTCTATCATATTTAGAGATAATAAACGAGTCTCTGGGAGGTATGCAATGAGCTTTAAGTAGGTCAATTAATAGATCTCATGAATCCAAGTGCACCACTTCCATGAGTTGGATGAAGTTGTGGGTTACATGAGCCTGTGTTACCCTTTTGGGCTAACTGCCTCGGTTCTGTTTGGAAGACATCATAAGGCCATATTACAATCTCCAAAAAAAACTTTCCTTGTTCTTCTTTGCTTTAACTTCATCAGCCTCCAGATCTAATATTAATTTTTCTCTTAGATTCAGAAATTGATAAATCTCTTAAACAAGGTTTATCCCATTTTTTTCTTCAGTAGTGTAGAAAGACATGTTGCCAATGTATACGGTTGTTGAATTTTGGAGTGTGTGTTCATATTCTTCTTGTGTTCCTGGAAACCTTTTGTCACGATACGCTGAAATCTTTGTTGGATCCTGTAACATTAACATAGGTAATGAATAGAATGCACACTGATAAGTGATATCGGTAATTTAGTAATTTTAAAAATAGGAAAAATATTGGATATTACCTTGAACAGCAACACCATTGCACCTTATCTGAAAATGAAGACAAGTAGTATATTGTGTTGTTACTCTCGAGTTAATAGTTACACATGCTTATAGAAACAAATCTGATGATGTTTAAATTAGTATGACTATCACATTTGTTGCATGAAATTATTCTTACAGAACCAACTCTGATGATGTTTAAATTAGATGAGAAGCTGAAGTTGATAGAATCTCGTCTGGAAAGCAAAGTATTTACTAAACCACCTCAATACTCAACCCCTTTTACATTGTTTTCATCATATTGTTACATATAACAAGATACACTTTTTGTTATTGTAGAATTGAGGGCCCACTTCAGGCTTACATCCTCGTTGACGTACATCACGTGATATTCCTCCGGTGTGGAGTTAAGAATTTGGGGGTTTCTTTCAAGAAGCAAGTAAAATGTACAGCAACTAAAGTTTACTTGGTCTCAAATTCTTCTTGCCCAGGTTGTTTTTCTTCCCTCATTGCACTTTTAGTTTTCCCGCATCTTCTTATAGTTCCGAGATGCTTTCCATGTGCTTATAAGCTTGCTGGTGTTTACAAACTTATTGGCACGCATAAACTCATTTATATCTTGTAATCAGCTTCATGTTTAATAAGAATATATATTGCGCATTTTGATTGTAGTCTGAGGCTTGTAAGGTTTTCAGGTCATATTGAATTAAAACTGCATAGGCTAAGTTGATGAACTGTTGTGAAGTGTATGTTGCTTTACGCTAATATATGTTTATGTTTTCAGGTTCCAATGGCTCCAAAACAGCCAAACACAGGACTCTTTGTGGGTCCAAATAAAGGGCATGTTGTCACCAAGAAGGAATTAGCACCTCGTCCTTCCGACAGAAAAAGGGTAAGTAACAAATCATGATATCTAAATTGTGTTGAGTTTCTTTTGGTTAAATTAATGGTTGTGTTTCTTTGGATTATATATAGAAAACAAGCATAAGATCACACTTCGTGAGAAACCTTATCATGTATATTTGAGATCTTTTGTCTTTAAAATAAAGGGCTTTGAATCATACCTTGAGCTATAGAACTCAAACGGAATCACGGGTGCCTATGATTCTGTTTTCCATCAGATCTATAGTCATATTGTAAAAATCATACCTTGAGCTATAGAACTCAAACGGACCCCAAACCAGTTCCCAAAGTTCACAAATTGAGTTGGCTAACTTTCTTAAGCAGGCCAACCTCACTGGTAAGGACTTTATCTATGTGCAAGAATGGAATCTTTGCTGTTAGGTCTGATTCGGGTCTGTTTTGATATGTCATTTTGTTTTCATCATTTATAAGGCTTGGAAAAGGATCCAGAATGATTCCAAGTTTCTATATGTTCCTGATATTATGAATTTAAGATCTGGAGCAGATGGGGTGTTATTTCCAATTATAAATTGGTTAGAATTGATCCAGACTCCAGATCAGTGGGCAGTCACCAGCTTTTACTAGTGTTGTGATTGTCCACAATGTGAATTTTATATCCGGAGCTTGGGAAATGCTTTTCATTCAATTCCAACTCTGAGACTTTCATTTGTATGTCCTTTACTTCTCTGAATTTTGGTATGGACGAATTCTACTTACAAGTTGGGTAGAATTGGCCAACCTCACTTGACTGTCTTGTTGGAGACAGAAGTGATACACCTTTTTGTAAAATTCATATTTAATTCATCCTTTGGAGTTAGAAGGAGTTCTTTATAGTTCTGGAATCCTGAATAATCATAGTTTCCTATAAAATTTAGTTAAAGCTATGTTTCTGTTTTAGATTTTGGAGTAAATCCATTTTGAACAGCAGGTCTGTTTTAGAGACCTTGCTGTGATTACTCTTTTCTCAACTCATAGCTTCATTACTTCTCCTTTCTAACCTTTAGTCCTTCTAAGATGGGTTTTAAAAGTTTAAAATTTTTGCAAGTGTGCTATTGAAAATGAATAGTTGTACAGCTCTTTGTTGTATCTCAGTATCAATGCATGTTTCATATCTGTCAATGTGTGTGAAATTAAATATTATCAAATTTTGCATATAAAAAAAAGTGTAGCTCCTATTTATTATAAACTCACTTGCTGAATATTGCCCAGATCTGGTTTTGTAATTCGGGATCTGGTGGTTGAGAGTGCATCAAAATCTTTGCGTATGTTGAGAGAAGAATGGATATTGTTGGAGTCCTGTAGAAACAAAAAAAAAATAGATGATGATCACAAAAGAAAACATAGATGTATAGAAATAGAAATACTCACGATACAGTAGGAAGCTTCTCATGTATAATGACAAAAATGTCCTTTGGGCTACACCCAGGTCGTCTGGCCAAAAGATGGCTGTATTCTCCAAGCAGATAAGCGCTATCCTGCATAATGACATCAGCATACAGTTGTCTATATTTGTGTAGGAAATATAAGATATAATCTACATACCTTCACCATTATCTCATGTATTGCAGGCTTATCAAGATATTCTCTAGCTTTGAGAGCTGCATAAGGCTAATGATTAAAAAAAGAAAAGTGAGTCAGTAGTAAGTCCTATGAACTTTAATAATGCAGATACCAATCTACATTCTACAATACCAAATTAATTAGAATATTCATGAATCAGAAATGGAGATTCTAAAGATCATCATCCAAATGCACCACATTTAGAGTAAGATCGAACCACTATTAATGAAGGTATTCTACTGGGCTAGGATGCTTGTTGTTTGGATATGGAGCCATGGAAGAACTTGGACCCTTCCGTGTTAACAGTGATGGAAAAACACTCTACCCCAACCACTATGCATGGAACAATGGTAACAAAAATTCCTTTAATTACTATGTCCCATTCACATCACTTATAATCTTAGTCCCTGTCTTGCAGGTGCATGCCTAACCCTATAAAACCTTTGCTTTTGAGGTACTAACTGTTTTCTCCTGTAATTTTTTTTGCCTGAGATTTTTTGTTGCCAGCTATCCCTTTGGGACCACTCTTATGTATTATGTTAAAAGCACCAATTCAGAAATTTGCTGATTATGTAAGTCAGCTTTCCTCTTCCTTTTTGCTTTTTATTATTTATGCACCCTTATGCCACAAATCTCTTTATTTATCATACTAAATATGCAACCATCCCTTATTTTACTCCTAACTTGTTGTATAATTCATTCATGTCAGCTGCATATATGTTGCATAAAATAAATTGGTAAAAGTAGACATGTGAATTATGCATCTGTTATCTCAAATCTTACATTTATTTTTATTTCTGTTATTGTTTTTTCCAGCTTTTAGGTGTTGGTGTCAAGCTTGTTGGCAATACAGTGTGGAGTACCCTCTTTCATCAATTCTTAATAGTGATGTCACGTGAGAAATCATTTTTCTTTTTGTTAAACAAGTCTTTATTATCATGTATTAGGTCATACCATGGGTAAAAACAGCCTTACCCCTGGTTCCGGGGTTGTCACAAAATACTTGACTTTTTAACTTTGTTTGTGGTTTCATTTAGTAATAATCCTTCTGAGGGGGTGTTTGTTGGGCTGCTTCTTTCAATGTCATTAACAACAGTGGTAAGTAAAATCTTACTACTATGAATCTCTTTTGCTTAAACCTACCTTATTGACCTGTAGCTGATTAAACATTAAATTAATTATGCAGGTTTTGAAGTTTTTGATGGAAAAGAATAGTGTTAATGCTCTTCATAGAAAAGTATGTTGGTATTTTAGGAAATTTGGCTAATAATTTAGTTAATTATATAAAAAATGTTGAAATCTTACATTTGTCTACTATTGGAATGATTATTTGTAGTATTACATTTGTCTACTATTCGAATGATTATTTGTATAACATTAACTTTTGTGCAATGCATTGTATTATTTGTATATGGTATTTTATTTTCCATTATGTGACATAAAATGCAAATTTAATATGAAAATAAGTAAATCCATAAATAATTTTTTTTTTAATTTAAAATTACGATACGCAAAAATGTGTGTCATCTTCATTTATGACATGGCCTTTCTTGACAGGGGCTTTCTTGATACGCATTGCGTGTCATTAACACGCGCGTCGTAAGGTTACGACACGCGAATGCGTGTCGTCTTCCTTTATGACAGGGCCTTCCTTGATACGCATTGCGTGTCGTAACCGCGCGTCGTAAATGCGTGTCGTAAATGCGCGTCGTAAATGCGCGTCGTCTATCTTTATGACATGGCCTTCCTTGACACACATTTGCGCGTCGTCTGAGCCATTTACGACGCGCAATGAGCGTCGTAAAAGGCCTTTTTTTCTTGTAGTAGTATGACAACTAAGAAGGTTGTCGTGTATAAGAGAAGTCAAATAAGGAAGCACACAGATGTCTTGCATGGATGTGGCCATAGCTAAGCAAGAGGGTTGGAGGAAGGGTGACTTTCACTCCATATTTGTTCTATACATATACTAGTTTTGGTTAGTGGACTTCTAAGTGTCCAAAACCTTGTACACAACATATTTAGTCATATCATGTAATTAAATAGCCAATTTATACTCTCTAAAACATTGTTTTCCTAAAATAATAATTTCTTAATTTTATTTACACAAAATAAAAATTTCTCCAAACTAAAATACAAAAATTCAATATATTTATTAATAATCATATTAATGGTAAATATCCAATCTGTATCAACTTGATTAATGTATGCCCTTATATGATTATATATTATTATTAAATATCATTCAATAATTACTCTTGAGTATATAGACCCACCAATCTCCTACTCACACAAGATTCATTATGGATTAACATAAATAGTAGCTGACGTCTAACACTCATCTACTTCCCTTAACAACATACGAAGAGGTGTCATACTGTCACACCCCCGAACCAGACGGCGGAAACGTCCGAGGGCTGTCGTAACTTAATTCAATACCATAACATTGAATATAAATGAAACATAACATCATTCGTCACCATGCATTAATATAGTACAACTGATAAAGTTTACACTGAGTACATTGTTTTAGCGTTCATTCCCAAAAATAAATTGTTCGGTTCATAGATAAACAAACTGCAAGCCATGACTGAGTATGTTTTCCTTTGGTTCACTTGTTACCTGAGAATACAAGTATTTTGAAAAACGTCAACATATGAAATGTTGGTGAGTTCATAAGCGGTATTTAAAAAGCAACGTTTTGTATTATTTTGAAAACCACCAGAAAATCCGATATTTTCTGAAAAGAGTTTCTGAAAAAGTTTGTGAAGATCCATAAGTATGCTTGTTTGTTTCTATAGTTGTAAAAAGTGTTCATTAAACTTGTGTACATTTCGAAACTGTATGTATTGAAAAACCCTAGGAAAACCCGATGTTTTCCTAATACTTTGAATTCATGTAGTTGTAGAACCATCGCGGCATGTGAAATCATTGATTCCAGTAGACGTCGGATTATGGCGCATGGTGAATTGCTATAAACACGCGTTACACAAACGACCAGTTTACAACTATACTAACAATCCCATAGGCGTCGTCCGTACTATTCACGTAATCCAACCGCCCTGAATTCTTGTAGTCCCACATCCGAAGAGAAAGAGGGCACGAAGACCTCGATAACTCCGTTAGTCGGTTGGGAAAAAAAAAGAGTGCGAAGGGCCCTTGACTCGACTCGCATTTTAATAACCGACTTTACTAGCAGTACCGAAGGACCCTTGGGGACCAATAGTATAAAAGCCATTGAAAGTCCTTTTACGTTGTGTTGGATCATGTAAGACTCAACAACTCGTAAGGTTGAAGTCTTCGGGCCTAAAGATCAAGCCATTGGGCTAGCTAGGCCCAACAAACAAGATTTTACACTTTGGGGCCCAAAGATGATGCGTCGACGTCTGTGCACTCTCACGTGTGTATTGAATTCCCAAATTTTCCATGTATGAATCGAGTTGTAGTCGTGTTAGTAGTTTCGGGTTTGTTATTGATTCGAGACCGAATCAATTCGTTAGATAACGATTTTTGGTGTTGATGTGTATTGTAATTCGTCGGTAGTCGTAGTGCCAAAATTTGATCACAACGGATGTATCGAATTAGCATTGAAATTTTTCTGTTTTCAGCCCCTCTTTATTTTGTAAATTTACTTTTTCAACCCTTTGCATAAATAAATTTTCGGTTTAGTCCTTAAACTATTTTTCTTGGCATTTTAACATCAAAACTTATTGGAATTGATATTTTTCAGCACATTTTTAGTTGAAAACAGCTTTAGTCCCTGAAAATACAGTTTTCTCGGTTGAAACTTTCCTTTTTCACAATTTTACACTTTTGGCCCAAATTGGAAATTTTTTTGCAACTTTGGTCCTTTTTAATTATGAAAAGCATTTTTAACCTTAGAAAAGGACTTGGGACACTAGTAGTCCATTGTTTTGCAGAAAAATACAGTTTTGGCCCTTCAAAACAGAAAATTTCGCATATTGGGCACTATTGGGCCAAAAATGTCATTTTTAGCCCATTAAGCTTGAAATTTATATTTTTAACCCTCCAAAAGAGTATATTTCCAGAAAATACTTCATTGAAACTGTTTTGACTCTTCTCATCCATCAGAATTCGTAATATGTCATTTTGGACCCTTTAATTTTATTTTTTTAACATTTTGTGTCCAAAAAATGAGTTTTTAGCCCAAAGGAGATGTTATTAAGTGTAACACCAAGATTTCCAAAAATAAAATTTTCATTTAATTAATCAGTTTAATATTAAAAACACTTGTGTAAAATCTTATTCACATTCAAATTACAAAACGTAGTTTCATTTCCGTTATAAAAGAAGACCAGGATCCTCCAAAACACAACTCTTTCTTCGGTGTGTACAATCGAACCGTTGCCATCCCGCGTTACTGTGAGAACCTGAAACAACGTAACATAAACAACGTAAGCACGAAGCTTAGTGAGTTCCCCAATATACCTTACGCACATACGCCATCCGGCCCGGACCGTTCGGTCCACATAACATTGCCTTCCGGCCCGGATCTTTCGATCCACATAACATTGCCCTCCGGCCCGGATCTTTCGATCCACAAGTTAATTGCCTTCCGGCCCGGATCTTTCGATCCACAAGATAATTGCCTTCCGGCCCATACACATATATAACACATATTACAAATACTCTAACACATAAAGCACATATATCATATATCATACCTGACCTTTCTGTCACATAATACCTTGCCTTCCGGCCCATATATAAGCATGTATATCACGCGTAGCAACTAACTTTCCATTCATAGCATATAAACATAACACACAACATACTTGACCTTCCGGTCACACAATCATACCCTTCCGGGTGAGGTATAGTGAGAAGACTCACCTCGCGGACACTGGAAGATAGCAACTCCTAAAATCCCTTGCACTTGATCCTCCGAGCTACAAGCTCCCTGTAACATCATATATCCCTTATTTAATACTTCTATCTTCCACGTTAACTGACCCTAGGAATCACACCAGTCAACTCTGGTCAACAGTCCAATGTCAGCTCGACTGGACTCGGCGAGTCTGGTTGTCCTTCACTCCTCTGAGATTCCCCTTCTACTCGTCGAGTATCCTCTTTGACTCGACGAGCCACTCCTGGAAGAATCGCGGGGCCACCCCGACTCCACTCGCCGAGTCTGAAGAACAACTCGGCGAGTCCCAGTGAATCTTCAAGCTACTCGCCGAGTCTGATCATCCGACTCGGCGAGTCCACGCCATGCAGTCGATCCAACTGCTTCCTGAGATACGTTTTTCCCGAAATACTCACTCATGGGACTTCTGGACCTCTAATCATCCTATTACTAGGGTATAAACTTTTGTATAACAACATAATAATCCACCAAATCACCAAATGGGTTTCATAAACCCTAATTCCATAACACATCAACATAGCAGAGGATAATTCGAAATATTACCTGAAAAACACCCTCTCTGTGTCTCCAAACCTCAGAACTCGATCCTCTTGATATTCCTTTGGCCAAAACTCTTCCTCTTCTTGCCTAACAACTTCTTCAAGGTCAATAATGGTCTTCAAGCTTGTTCTAGATGCCACAGACGTCTAGGGATCTCCACAATCGGCCAAAAGACGTGAAATGACGACATAACAACCCTTAAATACGACCCAATACGAAACGGCTAGGGTTTCTGCTGAACAGCGTCGACTCGCCGAGTCCATACCTGGACTCGTCGAGTCCAGTCGCGATCCCGCGACCAAATCTGCGACCCTACTCGGCGAGTCTGGCTCCAACTCGCCGAGTCTCCCCTTTAAAACACCCCAAAATGCAATTTAACAATACTTGAGATTTTGGGCTGTTACAATTCTCCCCCACTAGAATTAGACTTCGCCCTCGAAGTCTCACTCTGAAAATAGTTCTGGATGCTGCTCCCGCATCACACGTTTCGGCTTCCCTAAACACTTCCGATATCTTCCGAGGTCGCTACTGAACCAATACCAGAGGTACCTCCTTGTTCCTCAGAACCTTGATCTTCCGATCTCCGACGGCCACTGGCCTCCCGACGTAACATGGCTCGCATCCCCTAATCGTTCTCTAGTAGAACCACTGCTGACTCATCCGCTATACACCTATTCAACTGCGACACATACCAGTGTCATGGATCCATCCCAGTTCCGTTGACAGCTCCAAACGATAGGCCACCCTTCCTACCTTCGCACCTTCACGAAAAGACCCAACATACCGGGGCCCCCCATTTACCCCTCTTCCTAAATCGAAGCACCCGTCAGAAATACGAAGTCGCTGACCTGAATCACATACTCGTAACGGCGTCTGCCTGCATAACCTTCCTGTTAACTCTAGACAATCACTAACTCTCTTTAACCTGCTGAGTCTGCTTTGTCAACTAAAGCACGAACTCTGAACTGCTCATCACTCTCTGCAACCGAGAAACCACCCAAGATGCAACTCTGCTCTTAAACCCCAACAATCACTCGACCAATAAGGGTTAGGAAGCCCTGAACCACCGGATCCCCGATCCAAAGCCCACTTTGTCCATTCCGGACCGACTGAGAGATCCGTTCTCCCTCTCAGATCCACTCTCACAAGTTCTCCTCTTGCCATCATATACACATACTGAACTAGTCCCAACACCCGCAGGTGGAAAGACCCGATACCCTGATGATATCCTCGAACATCTCCCAAGATGAACCACTACATCCACCCTACACTCTGATCAGATTCACACTGAGAATTTAAAATTTTCTCTCTCCATGCATCCCTTCTGAGCCTCAACAGACATCCCAACCAGATGGGTTCCCACTCCACTGCCGCGAACACGATGCTCAAAACCATACTCGAAATACTCTAACCATAACTCTGCTCTGCAGCTTTCACTTTCGTGAACTTGCACCCCCTTCGGAGTTACATACCCTCCTCTTTTCCTTTTCCACGGAACTCTCTTGTACATAATGCCACTCCAACCGGTGCCACGGTGCTCGCCCCGAGCGACACCACCCTTTTTGCGTAACTGCTATTCACATACTCTGGTTCTCATTGCAGGGGCTCTCAATCCCATGCACTCTCTCCACTCATCAAAATCACTGCCTCCGCTAAACAAGATCAACAACCCAGGGCCAGACCTTCCAATGCAATCACACTGCAACATACGTGATCCGCAAATCTCAAACTAATCCATCAATACCAACAGAGTCTCCAGTATGACTGGACCGACTCTCATAACACATACTAGCCACTCGAGGCTATATCTCTGTGGGTCCGTACACCCAACTCTGCGAACCCTCAGGTTCTAACTCTGGGAACCTTCCGGTTCCAGCTCTAGAAACATGCACAACATAATCCCGTGGGATTAATGCAGTACAACCATCACGTACCTCAAACGTACCAATACTCTGATCGCAAAATTCCGTTTACTTACTCAAGCTCGATCCCGACCTCTTCTCAGGCCTCCACAATCAAATGCCCTAGGTCTGTATCTCGCCCTGCATATCCAACACTCGCTCTCGTCGGCCTATACTTTGCGCTGACAAACACTGCTGAATCCCGACAGCTAAGCACCCTCACATACTCATCGATGTCCCGGAGAATTTTCTAATTCTCCCCCACTAAAGTACTGACTAACTGCCACCGATCGTCATTAACGACCTCTCAGAACAATCCTGCACAAAGAGAACATTTACCCACTGACTGCTTCTCACAAGCGCAAGCAACCCTCAGCAAAAACACATCTCCTCCCTGATCAATCCGCTCAAAAGAATCTGATCTTTCAATTATCCACTCCACAACTGCAGATGCTACCCGTCATTCAACCCAGTGCCGCACCTCCACTATCAACCCTCACGAACGATAACCAACGGAATTCCCAAGCATTAACCCATAACCAAACCCACAACCTGCCAAAGGTTGAATATCGCATCGAAAACCGCACAAGGTTACCGGCACTAAAACACCAGACTATAACCATACCAAACCATCAGGGAACAACGAATGCCAAGACGAAACCTGAAGCACCAATCCATAACCATGCCAATCCCACGAAACAACGAATACCGCATCGAAATCCACACTACCAGCACAAACAATACGCCACAATCAACGCAATCTACTCAAGACATCACGAGAGCATCATACCTGCAGTTGCCTCCGACACTGCTCCGTCTCCCTCTGCCGCAATCCGATAAGCACAACCCTGAGCCCTTGGACTCTACTTCATCCTGTCCTCCTCCTGAACTCCTCAAGGTGGCCGGTGCTAGAGCCTACACCGATCCTGCAAAAAGCTGTGGACAGTTGACCCTCAAATGTCCAACCTGCCGACACTGATAACAAATCCTGGAATCCCGAATTGGCACTGACTGCCGACAACCCCGTGCACCATGCCCCTCCTTTCCGCACTCGCGGCATGCACCATTGGGCCAACAAGCTCCGGTGCCATCTCTCCCACACTTCCCACAAGTGTGACCGTTCCGAACCCCCATTCTAACGTCTACGGTCATGGACCGTTTCGGCGCCGGCTGCGACTGCATCGGGGCCTGCCTCATCTCACGCTACTGCAACTCAACCTCTAACTCACGCCACATGGCGGCCTCCTGCGATACCAACACGGTCTCGCGTCTCCGCGCAGACACGAACTGTCTGATACCCCCCTCTCTTGAGCATACTCGAATATCGGGACATCTGAGCCTGCTCCAAAGCGAACTCAGGGCAAAACATCGCCCTCTCAATAAACATCCCGGTGCTCTCAGTCACCGACTCCAAATCCTGCCTCAGCTTAAAGAACTTCCGAGCCAATTTCTCCTTTTCATCTCGCGGAACATAGCGAGTACTGAACATCCCTCTGAATTGATCCCATGAAACCGCAGCCCTCTGCGCATCGGAAAATGACCTCGTGGTCAACCTCCACCAATCCTTCGCCCCGAGCCTCAATAGGTTCCGAGCACACCCCACCCTCTGATTAGCAGGGCATAAACTCGTGGAGAAACACCCCTCCATGTCTGGTAACCATCTCATAGCAACAATCGAGTCCTGAACTCCATCAAATGTGGGAGGCTTCGCATAATAGAAGTCCCGATACTGAAAACCCCGACCAGTCCCTTTCTTTGTCGTTGCTACAGCCGCTGTAACCGCCGCGGCAGCCGTCTCTGCGAAAGCCGCATATCGCTCATCAAACTACTTCAATCATAGTGGTCCTGATCGACCCAAACAATTCTGGCGACTCAACCCGCAACAATGCAGCAACCTCATCACGCCGGATCTCGCGAATCCTCGCATCCCTCTCGCTCGTGCTCGTCCGATCGATAACCGGATAACAAGATAGCCACAAGCATCATCCACTACGAACCATGGTACTCATCCCATGACATCCTTCCTCAACATGCTTCGGTGTATGGTACCTGAACCATAGCACCATTCCTCAACCTGCTCCAATGTATAGCACTCGAACCACAACATCTATCTCAATCTGTTCCGATGTATGGTGCCCTGACCATAACATCACTCTGTATCCGCTCCGATGTATGGTATCCGAACCATAACATCACCCCTCAATCTGTTCCTTAGGACCTTCAGAATGCCCCCTGTATCAAGTATGGGTCCTCTGCTTTCAGTAGTACGGGCCCATACTACCTGCCACATCTACCCATACTTTCCACACGGACCATTCCAGAGTTCCTAAGTAGCTGATAAACCTGCTCTTTCACCAATCTCATCGCGCGTGCTCGCTTTCCAGCGAAATCCTCTACACTACTAGCGCACTCATCTGGCTAGGTTTACTCCCTAGTCCCTTCCGCTGTCCTCCCACTTCTTTGCTATCAGCTGCTGAAGAGTTCCCAATGATGCCAGCCCTCTACCTCCTGAGTATCGTCATACTCACTTGGTAGCTGACTCCCATCATCGATAACTCCACAAAGCACAAAGCAAGCAGCATTCGAGCATTGAAGCATACACGGGACTCCCCATCTGTGGTAGCTCCACCTTCTCGACTCATCCTCGGAAGTACCTCTGTACTCCGTAGCTTTACCCCTTGTGCGTTCTAACTAGATACTCTCACTCACCACATACACATAAAAGCATAACGCACATATAACAGCAAACCCTAGACTAAGGCATCACAAATCAGGCCACTCTAGTCCTAAGATGTGAAGTACCTAGCCTGTCTCTAGCATGCAATAATGTCTCATAAAGTGCATAATAGATATTTCATAATACAAAAGTAAGGGTATTTTGGGAAATCACCGTTTGGCTCTGGCTGATTGTACACACTGCTCTTTCTTGCTTTCTCTTTGAACTCTTATTCACTTTTAGAAAACCATTTATTTGGAAAACTTTTTCTTACTTCCTCAGTTTGAGTCCAGATTTACCCGTAGGCGCGTCCGAATCCCTCAAACCAAGGCTCTGATACCAATTTGTAACACCAAGATTTCCAAAAATAAAATTTTCATTTAATTAATCAGTTTAATATTAAAAACACTTGTGTAAAATCTTATTCACATTCAAATTACAAAACGTAGTTTCATTTCCGTTATAAAAGAAGACCAGGATCCTCCAAAACACAACTCTTTCTTCGGTGTGTACAATCGAACCGTTGCCATCCCGCGTTACTGTGAGAACCTGAAACAACGTAACATAAACAACGTAAGCACGAAGCTTAGTGAGTTCCCCAATATACCTTACGCACATACGCCATCCGGCCCGGACCGTTCGGTCCACATAACATTGCCTTCCGGCCCGGATCTTTCGATCCACATAACATTGCCCTCCGGCCCGGATCTTTCGATCCACAAGTTAATTGCCTTCCGGCCCGGATCTTTCGATCCACAAGATAATTGCCTTCCGGCCCATACACATATATAACACATATTACAAATACTCTAACACATAAAGCACATATATCATATATCATACCTGACCTTTCTGTCACATAATACCTTGCCTTCCGGCCCATATATAAGCATGTATATCACGCGTAGCAACTAACTTTCCATTCATAGCATATAAACATAACACACAACATACTTGACCTTCCGGTCACACAATCATACCCTTCCGGGTGAGGTATAGTGAGAAGACTCACCTCGCGGACACTGGAAGATAGCAACTCCTAAAATCCCTTGCACTTGATCCTCCGAGCTACAAGCTCCCTGTAACATCATATATCCCTTATTTAATACTTCTATCTTCCACGTTAACTGACCCTAGGAATCACACCAGTCAACTCTGGTCAACAGTCCAATGTCAGCTCGACTGGACTCGGCGAGTTCCCTGGCGACTCGGCGAGTCTGGTTGTCCTTCACTCCTCTGAGATTCCCCTTCTACTCGTCGAGTATCCTCTTTGACTCGACGAGCCACTCCTGGAAGAATCGCGGGGCCACCCCGACTCCACTCGCCGAGTCTGAAGAACAACTCGGCGAGTCCCAGTGAATCTTCAAGCTACTCGCCGAGTCTGATCATCCGACTCGGCGAGTCCACGCCATGCAGTCGATCCAACTGCTTCCTGAGATACGTTTTTCCCGAAATACTCACTCATGGGACTTCTGGACCTCTAATCATCCTATTACTAGGGTATAAACTTTTGTATAACAACATAATAATCCACCAAATCACCAAATGGGTTTCATAAACCCTAATTCCATAACACATCAACATAGCAGAGGATAATTCGAAATATTACCTGAAAAACACCCTCTCTGTGTCTCCAAACCTCAGAACTCGATCCTCTTGATATTCCTTTGGCCAAAACTCTTCCTCTTCTTGCCTAACAACTTCTTCAAGGTCAATAATGGTCTTCAAGCTTGTTCTAGATGCCACAGACGTCTAGGGATCTCCACAATCGGCCAAAAGACGTGAAATGACGACATAACAACCCTTAAATACGACCCAATACGAAACGGCTAGGGTTTCTGCTGAACAGCGTCGACTCGCCGAGTCCATACCTGGACTCGTCGAGTCCAGTCGCGATCCCGCGACCAAATCTGCGACCCTACTCGGCGAGTCTGGCTCCAACTCGCCGAGTCTCCCCTTTAAAACACCCCAAAATGCAATTTAACAATACTTGAGATTTTGGGCTGTTACATTAAGCCACTTAGCAATTTTTCTTGGAATACTTTGTATGTAATAATAAAGTTTATGCTAGTATCATTTAACATAAAATATATCTCGATTTTTAGGAGTTTATGGCTAGATCCAACATCATAAACACACAAAAACACACATATAATCATAGAAATCATACAAGACATACAAAACACATATAGATCTACACTTTCACTTGTATTCCCCCCCCCCCTCCACAAAACTTATAAAACAGAAAAATAAGGAGTTTAGGGTGTAGTTTCGGTTTTTGAAGAAAAGATGGAAGAAAACTTGGTGATTTTTGGCCCTAGCTCCCCTTGATGAAGATCTTGAGTTTATGGAGTTTTGTAGGAGTATGATCACCAAAGAAACTTGTTTAGAATAAGTGATCTTATATGAGAAGGGAGTTTTGTAACTTAGACATGGAAATACTTACCAAAGGATGATGATTATCTTGTAAAATCCTCTTGAAACACAAGAAAATTTTCGAGATTTTGAATGGAGAGGAAGAGAGAAGTCTTGAGTGATTTGGAGAGATTTTTGTGAGATGTGTGTGTGTGTGTGTGTGTAAACTCTCGGCCAAAGGAAAGGAAAGAGAGAAAAGAGAAATGAGTGAAGTGATATGTGCATGGAAACATGTGTTTGTGCATGGAGATCCATGAGAGAATAAAGAGGTGGCAATGAAAGTCAAACCTTCTTCATTTCTTCTTGGATTTGGGCCTTGGGCCGAGAATTTTGAAGGAAAAGGAAAATTTGGGCTTTTATGCCCTCTAGCCCATGTAGAAGTTAGGTTGGATGAGTTTTAACCTAAAAGAAATATAAGATGATTTTTACACTTTGTTGGACTAGTTTAGGTTATTCATGGTTCAAAACTCTTAATTTATTTCATTCTAGGCCCAATATGGCCCATAATATTGAAATAAATTAATGTGGGTCCAATTAGAGTCCAATTAAGGGTTCTAAGCCCATGATAGTCAAATTGGAAGCTTATTGGTCCATTGAGTCCAATAAGGAAGTCCTAGTCCAAAATGGACCTAAACAAGAACTTCTAGGGTTTCCATTTGCTTGTTGACTATTTGTAGTATTTGTATGATGTATTTGATTGCAGTTTTTGATGTCATAATAATGGGTATCACACATGCTCTTAAGTTTTTGATTCAACATTTTACTTAGGTATAGCGATTACAAGACACAAAATTTCTAGTTGTGACATCATCCCCCTGTTAGAGGGAATTTCGTCCCAAAATTCTGTTTGAAAGCCAGATTTGAGTATGCTAGAATAGGTGAGGGTACTTTTGCTTCATTTGGTCTTCGCGTTCCCACGTGAATTCTGGTCCACGCTTTGCGTTCCACCGTACTTTCACGATCGGGATGCGACTTTACTGATGGAAGTAAGTACCAGAAATCTCGAGTCTCTAATGGTTCACACTCAAAGCTAGCAACTAAGAAAGCTTGAGGAGGGAGGAGGGGGGATGGAATTTTTGGCTATCTTTCTAGGATTATATGTGGCCGAAAATAGGGAGCTAAAGTACCATATTTATAGCCGATAGGAAAACCCTACAAACCCTAATTTTAAAGAAAATAATATTAATTCAAATATGAATTGTCTAGTTTCCTAATTACTCATATTATCTATATGGAATAATCTAGAAACCCTAAGAGAGCCTCCAAATTTCGGCCAACCCTAGGATCCTTCTAGAATTCCTCTCTTGTCCAAATACTGATCAATTACACAACTTTAGTCTTTGTACTTTTAAGTTATCAAATTAATCCAAAAATTAATTCTAATTAATTTTTGATTAATTCTTAAATAAATAATACCATTTCTAATTAATATATTATTCTCATAATATATTAGAAACCCTAAGAGAGCCTCCAAATTTCGGCCAACCCTAGGATCCTTCTAGAATTCCTTTGGATTCCAACTATTGAACAATTACACAACTTTAGTCTTTGTACTTTTAATTAATCAAATTAATCTAAAAATTAATTCTAATTAATTTTTGATTAATTCTTAAATAAATAATACTATTTCTAATTAATATATTGTTCTCATAATATATTAATAAATCTTTTATTTCTATTCATTAATCATATAATAAATCAATAAATTAATCTCTATCAAAAAGTCATCCTATTTAATTACTAGCTTTGAGGGCAACCCCAAAGGATTTTGCTTTTAATTCAAGTGTATACCAATTTAGTTATTGGATGTCTCTCACTTGGATAAGTCTATAACTACAATTACTAGTATAACTTCTAAATTAAACAACAAAGGGTGCTTACGAAAGAATCTCTAGAATCTGATCTGATCAGACATCAGTCCTAAGATAAGTGATAAAATATTCCTTCGTTCTACAAGATATCGATTGGAAACAAGGCATGGATTATACTCAATCTCATTTTCCAAAATTCTATTTCCTGATTTCCCAATTTGTGATGACTTTATAAGACTTACAAACTGAACACATCAAGTTAGTCCTGGTTAGGCCCAACAATATAAGTCAACAATAAATCATTGAGGGTCCTAAAGATATTGCTTTTTCCTATTAGGGCAAAAGGAATGAATAAACTTTGACTCGTATGCTTTTATCCTTTACTCACCACATCATAGATGACACTACGTTTTATAACATCAAGTTACTGATGCGTTTACATAGCACCAATGAACAACCGATTAAATTACAACTCATATATCTCCATTTTAGAATATAAGATATTATCTCCTCATAATTACTCATGATAGAATCCATGAAGTAATTCTTTGATTGTAGGTTTATCCAATACTAAAATCTCCATTTTCTAAGTACTCATGAACGTTGCAGCAACACAATTTTTATGTCTAATCTCCTTAGACAGTCTAGAATCCAATTCATGACAATCTTCATTCACTATTTACTTCCTAAAGTATATGAGAACGTGGAGTTTTGATTAATCAAATTATTCAGGAAGTAAAACATGCAAATTGAAACACATGAATAAATAATTGATAAAGGCAGTCAACAAACTCATATTATAATCTTCATTGTTCAATCACCAAAACCAAATACATTTATTTTGTCACAAGTTTCAAACGAATAATCTAACTACTAAAACTAACATCATCTCTCAAACTAATGCTCGTAGCATGTTGACTATGCTTAACCCTACTCAGATCCTTTGTGCAAGGATCTGCAAAATTGTCTTCTAATGACACTCTTTTCACTATGATATGACCTTCAACTCTATGTTTGATATATTGGTACTTTCTGTCGATATGTCAAGATTTACCATGATCTCTCGGTTCTTTGGTCAAAGAAACTACTCCTTCATTATCGTAGAAAAGTTTTGTTGGCTCCTAAATGATCGGAACTACTCCAAGATCGTCGATGAAGTTCTTCAACCAAGTCGCTTCCTTTGATATTTCACTTGCTGCTACGTACTCTGTTTCACAAGTCGAATCAACCACCTTGTCCTGCTTGGAACTTTTCTAGGTGACTGCTCCTCCATTTAATAGGAATACCCAGTCAGATTCAGAACGAAGGTTGTCCATGTCTGTTTGAAAGTTGGTGTCACTATACCCACACACTCTTAATGTATCACTACCACTAAGAGCTAGAACCAAGTCCTTTGTCCTTCGCAAATACTTTAGAATGTTCTTCACTACTATACAATGAGCTATACCAGGATTTCTCTGAAAGCGACTAATCATGCTTAAAGCAAAAGACACATCAGGGTGAATACATGTCATAGCCAACATGATCGATCCTACAGCTGAATTATATGGGACTCGACTGATTTTCGCTATCTCTTCATTTTTACTAAGGCTTTAAGTCATATGCACTTGGCATCGATTTGAAAAGGTAACTCTCCTTTCTTGGAATTTTCCATACTAAAATGTTTTAGTACCTTATCCAAGTAAATACTCTGACTAAGACCAATTAGTCTTTTCTTTCTATCCCTTAAAATTCTTATCCCAAGAATATAGGATGCCTCTCCCAGATCCTTCATAGCAAAACACTTTCCAAGCTAAGACTTTACTTCTTGTAGAGTTGGAATGTCATTTTCCTATGAAAAGTATGTTATCAAGATACAATACTAGAAAGATTACTATACTTCCACTAGCCTTGACATACATACATGACTTATCTTCACTCTTAGAGAAACCAAATTCTTTGACTTTCTCATGGAAGCAAAGATTCCAGTGCAAGATGCTTGTCTTAATCCATAAATGAATTTCTCAAGCACACACACTCTATTAGGAAACTTTGCATCTAAAAAAACCCTTTGGCTGAGTCATGTAAACATCTTCAGCCAACTTCCTGTTAAGGAAAGTGTGTTTGACATCCATCTACCATATTTCATAATCATGAAAGGCCACTATATCGATCATTATCCTAATAGATTTTATCTTGGCCACTAGTGAGAAGGTCTCATCATACTCAACCCATGGGGTTTTAAATAAAGCCCTTCGCAACCAGTCGTCAATTGAAAGTGTGTACCTTTCCATCCATGGTGGTGTTCTTCTTGAAGATCCATTTGCACCTAACTTCCTTTCTACCTGGTACATGATCAACCAAATTGCAAACTTGTGTATCATACATGGACTTGATCTTTAGGTCCATTTCCTATTTCCACTTGGGAACCTCAGGGCCTGTCATCGCTTCCTTGTAGTTTGCTGGCTCATCCAAGTTTACCAGTATACAATCACTGACAAACGTGTCACCATCTGTAGTTATGGAAACCATGAAACTCAGGTGGCATTCTAACTCTACTAGAACGGTGAAAAGGTAATGAATTGTCAATGGGCTCAACATGAGTCTCATTCCCTAGTTGAGAGCTAGTGTCCTCTAAAGTTCCTTCATTGGTTGATTCTTAAATCTCCTCAAGGTTAATTGTACTCCCACTGTTCTCTTTTCGTATGAGCTCTCTCTCTTAAAACACTCCTCTTTGTGCTATAAAGACCATGTTCTCACTAGGTCTGTAGAACAAATATCCAAAAGGCTTCTTTGGGTAACCAATGAAAATACACCTCTCACTTCTAGGGTCTAACATGTCATGATTCTCTTGTCTAATGGAAGATTCACAACCCCAAACCTTCATATGTGCTAATGAGGGAACCTTCCTTGTCCACATCTCATGAGAATTTTGGAAAACTTATTGGCAGGGATAAGATTAAGGATATGAGTGGCTGTTTCTAAGGCATACCCCTAGATTGAAATAAGAAGAGAAGCTCGAATCATCATGGAAGAAATTAGTGAAAGTTTAGAAATTAGTGAAAGTTGGGCCCTATATTTAGAAATTAGTGAAAGTTGGGCCCTATATTTATTGGTCCTTTTAGGGTTATCGCCCAGGTGGGAAAAGTTGCGTAACGATTGAGTCTACCTATCGAGCCTAGCTAGATCCACAACATCTTTCATGCCTCTCAACTGTGGACGTGTTTAGCTGATGATTCCACACTTGTTCCCTTGGATGACATTCAGGTTGATGAACATCTTCATTATGTAGATAGACCAATTGCGATCCTCGATAGAAACATGAACACCTTGCGCAATTAGGTGGTAGGCTTGGTAAAGGTGCAATAGCAACACCGGAAGGGTTCTGAGTGGACATAGGAACCTGAGAAGGAGATGAGTGGGAATTACCCTGAGTTGTTTGTATCATCGAAATTTTAGGAAGAAGTCTAATTAAAGTGGGGGAGAGTTCTAACATCTGGTCACCAAGGTATGAATTTTAAAAGAAAATTTTGAATATTGGTTGGCGACGACGTGGTAGAGGTATCACCATGATGTGGCAGAGCCCGTATAAGCCGTGCATTTTAAGAGTGCACCAACAATTTTATGCTAAACCCCAATTTTTGGACTTAAAGTAATATCTAAGGTAAGTAATGGCTAGGTGGTCCTCCGTCCTCAACCTCCATCACCTCCAAAAGCCTTAAAAAAGCCTAACACTCCTTCTCCCATATTAAAGCTTATCCTTGGTGTTTTGGTGCACTTTGAAGGAAGAATAAGAAGATTTTGTGAAAGGATAAAGCAAAGTAACACCTCCCCATCTTTAACATCATTTATGGACCATTTGTAACGATTAAAGCTTTCATCTTTATGGTGTATTCTCTTAGATCTAGGTTGTTCTAGCCTAGTTTGGTCCATGGTTTTGGTTAGAGTGATTGGATGGAATAAACTTAGAACCTTTATGGCCTTTCTGAGTCCCATGAGCATTATATCTAATGGATTTAAGAGTTGGATGTGGATTGTGAAATTTGTAAAGGTTTGGGTCACATTTCCACTTTTTCACCTAGCTTGGGTAAAGGACATGCATAGGGGTATGCATGTCCATAAAGTTTAGATTTTTATGATCCTTTGATGTCCCTAGAAGTCTTTTAGAGAGTATAAGTTAAATTTATAAAGGATTAAAGTCTAAACCCATTAGGTTGTTCTTACCCAGAAACCACGACATGTCGAACTGGTTGTGACGACGTGGGGGTTTAAAGGATCCGCGACTATTTTTTCACTTAGCTGCCATGGTGTGACTAAGGATTAGCCATGAAGTGGCGAGGTTATGGAGTTGACTTTTTGAATTCGTTGACTTTTGATCAAATTGCTAGTTTTAGATAGTAGATTGAGGTGTGGCTTTGTGTGTTTTGATAGGTGCATTGTAGTACCTATTTCGTGGCATTGAGTTGTGGTTTGTCTGGCTTTGTGAGTGAGATGAGTATTCTCACTATACTATGTAGGTTACTAGTTTGTCTGTGACTCTTGCATGAAAGACTATGGTTGGATCACAACACTTTTAAGAAATATTGTGGTTGGATCACAACACTTGTATGATAGACCATGGTTAGATCACAAAACTTGTTTTTGTTTGTGACTTGAATGGAAGACCATGGATGGATCATGGCAGCAATTTTACAGCTGGGTTGTAATTTGGAAGTGATTGTAAGACTATGCTTTGATCATAACATTCACATAGGGTTGAAATACACCCATATGGTTGGGCCCATTGATATGTAGGGTATGTGGTACTTTGGGGGAACCTACTAAGATTGTTTTGCTTACGGTTTATGTTTTAAATGTTTTCAGATACTTCCAGTTCCAAAGGGAAGAGCCCGACTTGACTGCACCGCATCCCCTAAAGGCTTTTTCCGCATTAACTATTACTATTTTACTCTAATGTTTGAGAGATATATTTTACTATGATTGGTTTTTGAAAAAATGTTTGTATGGATTTAAGTGTTTGAAAATGAAAAGTTTTACTAGTATTTTTGGGACATTACATAAAAAACTCGTCATTATTGACATTTTATGTCGGTTTTTTTCATTCAACATGTAATGGAAGGCCGTGTCGTTGATGATAAGTTATATTTTCGTTTAATTGTGCTAAATATAACCCATGAAAACCTGTTGTTATAGGTTAAACCATTATATGGTAAGGTGGTTTTCTATATGTATCTATCTTATTTAAATAATCGTTATTAATAATACACTTATATGGTAAGGTGGTTTTCTATATGTATCTAAATGTTAACATATAGTCACCGTTTATAAATATTATCGTGGCGATTGTTGACTTTGGAGACACAAATGTAATTAAGTTGTCAACATAAGTTATCTTTACTAATATGTTTAGTGGTTTCTCATTACGGCTGTTTACATATACCGACAAATAAAAATATAAGACATCAAAAAAACTGATTTATAGTCACGTGTTATTACTTTTATTATGATTATTGATAACCTTTAGTGACATATTTAATATTATATCGTGAATATTATAAACCTTTACTCACTCATAAGCAAATAATCAGTGACCATAAAATAGTTATAATGATGTGTTTTTTTCATATAAAGTGAGAAATGTTTACTTATAGTTACTGTTTATAAATATTATCACGGTTATTGTTGACTTTTAAAGATACAAATGTAATTAAGCTATGAACATAACTTATATTTACTAACATGTTTAATGGTTTCTAATTACTATTGTTTACATATATCGAAAAATAAAAAATTATGTCGTCACTAAAAATGATGTATACTCATGTGTTATTTCTTTTATTATGATTATTGATAACTTTTAGTGACAAGTTCAATATTATATCGTTAATATTGTATGCATTACTCACTCAAAAGCAATTAAACGGTGACAATAAACATATTTACATTGATGTGTTTTTTTTTCCTTTGGAGACATAAATGTAATTAATTCGTCGACATAACTTATATTTACTAACATGTTTAATGGAAATATGCAATATAATGTAATGAAAAACTATTTTTTACTAATAATAATTTTAAAGTTATTACAACAAAAAAACATTCATATATTTTTATACATAAAATATTTTTACAAACCCAATAAACTAAATTCTACAATTTTTTAGTTCTACCCCTTCGGCCGTTTATTGTAAAAAATAATTTACGTTGTTTTCCCTTGGGTTGTTTTTTCTTTGGCTTTTGCATGTTATTATTAGCTTCAAGTATATGTACATTCGGATCCTATACAACAACAAAAATATAAAATCGGTGTAAAACAAGCATTACAACAAACATGCAAAATGTATTCTACTAGTTCATATAATCATTTAAAAAATACAAGGTTTAATTAATGAGTATAAATATTAATGACATATGCAATAACAATACCTTAGGATCAAGGGTTACAACATTTTCTTCCCAAACCACAAAAGAATATAGTGTATCATTTACTGTTAATAAGAGTTTGTCTCCGTTTGGTATGCAGACGACTGGCTTTATTTCTTCATCCATAAAAACTCTGTAGTAATCAGTCGTCAATATTTTACCATATATTTTCTAGTTTTCATTAGTAGAATAGATAATATAACCATTCGCTACAACATTGTTAAGATTACACACTGAAAGTCAACATTTTATTTTCTATAGGGATGTTTATGCATATATTAATAAATGTATAATTATATATTTTGATTAACCGACACATGTATATCTATGTAAACTTGTTGAATATACATACTTTGGTGAATTGTTAGAGTGTGTTAGGTTGAGAAGCTGCTATCACATTGTCATGTGGCTTATCGCACATAGATGCAACATTTTATTCAACATTATTCAAATTTTCCTGAAAATAGTGTTTCATATTTATTCTATAAAAAAACAGTTGAAAATATTGGTAAATACAATATGAAAAAATTATTATTATATATATTGTCACACCCCCGAACCAGACGGCGGAAACGTCCGAGGGCTGTTGTGACTCAATTGAATACCATCACAGTGAATATACATGAAACATAATATCATTGATCACCATGCATTGAAATAGTACAACTGGTAGTGTTTACATATAGTACATTGTTTCATAACATTACATTCCCAAAAAGTAAATAGTTCGATACTGAATAAACAAACAACAAGACATCACTGAGTACATTTTTCCCTTCGATTTACCTGTTACCTGAGAATACAAGTATTTTGAAAAACGTCAACATATGAAATGTTGGTGAGTTCATAAGTAATGTTTGAAATATAATGTTTTGTATTGTTTTGAAAACCACCAGAAAATCCGATATTTTCTGAAAAGAGTATCGTATAAAAAAAAGTGTGAAGATCCGTAAGTATGCTTGTTTGTTTCTAAAAAAAACATTGTTAGACTTGGTATGCATCTTGTAGGTGTATGACTTGAAAAACCCTAGGAAAACCCGATGTTTTCCTAATACTTTGAATTATGCGTTTTCTATTTTGTTATACCGTTGTGACGTGTGTATTCGATAATTCCAGGTGACGTTGGATTAATTATGGGTTTTGAATTGTTATAAACACGCATTAATGAAAACGACTAGTTTACAACTATACAAACGATCCCTTAGGCGTCGTCCATACTATTCACTTAATCCAATCACCCTAACTTCTCATAGCCCCACAACCGAGGAGAAAAGAGAGCACGAAGCCCTCGATAATTCCATAAGTCGTTCAAGGCTATCGTGAATGCAAAGGGCCCTTGGCCCGGCCCGCATTGGTGAATTCTTGACTTTACTGGCAGTACCAAAGGACCCTTGGCGCCCAACAGCACAAAAGCCATTGAAAGTCCTTTTACACGGAATTAGGTCATATAAGACCCAACGACATGTAAGCGAGTTTCCTTCGGGCCTAAAGATCATGTCATTGGGCTAGCTTGGCCCAACAAACACGATTTGAAACTTTCGGGCCCAAAGATGGTGTATCGACGTCTGGTGAATTCCCACGTGTGTATTGACTTCCCGTAATTTCAGTGTGTGTATTGTAGTATCGCTGCGTATAGATTTCTGATTCATTATTGATTCGAGACCGAATCAATTCATTTGGTAACGATTTTTGGTGTTGAAGGTGTATTATGTTTCGTCGGTAGTCGTGGTACTAGTATTTTAGCATAACGGATTTATTGTTTAACACATTAGAATTTTACTTTTTACAGCCCCTTTCTTATGGATAATTTACACTTTTGACCCTTTGTATACAAGAATTTCCATTTTAGTCCTTAAACCATTTTTCTTGACACTTTAGTATCAAAACTTGTTGAAAATGTATTTTTCAGCTCAAATTTTTTTGGAAAACAGTTTTAGTCCCTCAAAATGAAGTTTTCTCGGCTGAAACCTCTATTTTCGCAATTTTTACACTTTTGGCCCAAAATAGAATTTTTTTGCATCTTTGGTCCTTTTTAAATATGAAAAGTATTTTTAACCCTTGAAATGGACTTGGAGCACTAGTAGTCCCCTGTTTTACAGAAAAGAACAGTTTCAGCCCTTCAAATTTGAAAATCTCGCATATTGGGCTTTATTGGGCCGAAAAGTTCATTTTTGGCCCATTAGGTTTAAAAATTCACATTTTAATCCTTCAAAAGAGTAAATTTTCAGAAAATACTTTGTTAAAACTGTTTTGTCCCATTTCAACCATCATAATTCATATTTTGTCATTTTGGGCCCTTAAATTTTATATTTTTAACATTTTGAGCGCAAAAATGGGTTTTAAGCCCAAAGAGGTTCATAATAACCAACTTGGTTACTTTTCTAGAAATGATTTGTGTAAAATAACATAAGTTATACTTATTTCCTTCAACACATTGTAGATCTCGATTTCTAAGCTCTTTTTTACTAGATCCAACACCACAATCGCATAAGGACATATATATATATATATATATATATATATATATATATATATATATATATATATATATATATATATAAGCATAGAAATCACACAAAGCATACATATACTCATAAATATACACATTTGCTTGTATTCCCCCCCCCCCCCACCCTCAAAACTTATGAAAACCGAAAAATAGGGGGTATGAAGCTCACCTTTGGGTGTGGTTTCGGCTTTTGGAAGAAAGTGAGAAGAAAATTTGGCCTTAGTACCTCTCCTTAAAAGATCTCGAACTTAGAGAGTTTCTAGGAGAGTGATCAAGATTTTTACATGGATTAGGAGGAGATTTTGATAAAACAAAGTACCTAAATCATAGATCCAAACTTGATCTTACCTTAGGTGAAGAATTTATGGAGATATCTTCTTGAAAGCTCCTTAGATCTCGAAATTTTGGAGGAGAAATGAGAGAGTTTCTTGAGAGACAAATTAAGTGAAATGTGTGTGTGTGTGCTTGAAATCGGCCGAGAACAAGAAGAGAGGGGAGAGAGAGAGGTTTGACAAGATAGTTGCATGGAGGTATGTGTGTTGCATGGAAATCCTAGGTACAAAAGTGAGGTGTCACCCAACAAAGTCAACCCTCCTTCTTTGTGGGCTTGGGCCGAGAATGGAGAGGGGAGAGAGGGGATTTTTGGGATTTTTGTCCTTAAGCCCATGTTATAGTTAGGTTGGGTGATTTTTAGCCCTATAAAATATAAGTGTGATTTTTATGCTTTGTTAAGCTAGATTAGGTTAATTATGGGCCATAATATTCATAATATTTAATTCATTTCATTCTAGGCCCAATATGGCCCAAAATGTTGAAATAAATGAAAGTGGGTCCAATTAGAGCCAGTTTAAGAGTTCTAAGTCCAAGATGGTCAAATTGGAAGCTTATTGGTCCATTGGGCCCAATAAGGAAGTCCTAGACCAAAATGGACCTAAACAAGATCTTCTTGGGTTCCCAATTGCTTGTTGAGTATTTTGTAATGCTGGTATGGTGTATTTGGTTGCAAATTTTTGTTGTCATAAAGTAAGCATCATACATACTCTTAAGACTTTGATTCATAATTTCACTACATTGTTGTAGTTGCAAAGCACAAAATTTCTTGTTGTGACATATATTAACTTACATTATGTTCGAGCCCGGGGAAGGGGGAAGGGGGGGGTGGGGTGTTTGTGAGGCTGATGTACGCATAATTTTTTTTTCTTCTTCTAGGAAGGCAATATGTGATGAAAACATTAATTAGCAGTCCATTGTTGGAAAACTATCATCAAATATTCGTTTAATTACTTACTTTTTCTGTAGGAATTTCTTTTGGAGCTAGAGTAGTAGTATTGGAGACTCCACATGATTGCCATAAAAAAGGAACCCTACTCATTAGATAGTTAATTTTCGAGCATAGATCCTCATTTGTTTGTTTTTCTTCCTCTAGGATTTTCTAGAAAGGTAATTTTTTTTCTTTTGATGATTATCTACTGTGAGGCATATGCCAATAACTAGTTTGAGTGACTCCTGTGTCAACCCCTCTTACAAATGCTGTCACACCCCAAAACCGGAACGACGGAAACGTTCTGGGGTGGATGACATCATGTCGAGTATCACAACATATGCAGTATAGTAATCAAAGTACAACAACCATTGCATTAATAGTAATAGTTTTACATAGTTTACATTACATAGAAACATCAAAGTAATACAAGTAATAATATAGGTGCAGCTTGGTACTAAATTGTCTTCACCAAAAGCTCCTGGAATGTACCTGTCTATTGTTGAGGGTGCGAGATGAGGACGCGTTATGGGCATTACAAGTTTGTGGTGATGCCTTTCGGGCTCACAAATGCCCCGGCAATGTTCATGGATCTCATGAACCGAGTGTGCAGGCCGATGTTGGATCGGTCGATGATTGTATTCATCGACGACATTTTGGTATATTCGAGATCTAGAGAGCAGCATGAGGAGCATTTGAGGGGGATCCTCGGAGTTCTGAGATCGGAGAGGCTTTATGCCAAATTCTCCAAGTGTGATTTCTGGTTACCAGAGGTCCAGTTCCTAGGACATCTCTTTAACCAGGAAGGTATATTGGTCGACCCGGCCAAAGTTGAGGCAGTGATGAGTTGGGAGGTGCCGAGGTCACCCTCCGAGATTAGGAGTTTCTTAGGGTTGGCAGGTTATTATCGGAGATTTATCAGGGATTTATCTAAGATCGCAGTGCCACTCACCAGGTTGACCCGAAAGGGTGTCGCTTTTTCATGGGGCCCTGAGCAGCAGGCCTCCTTTGAGACGCTTCGCCAAAGGTTATGTGAAGCCCCGGTGTTAGCCCTCCCGGAGGGGATGGAGGACTTTGTGGTATACTGTGATCCGTCGATCTTGGAGTTGGGAGCGGTCATGATGCAGAGAGGGCATGTGATAGCATACGCATCGAGGCAGCTAAAGCCTTATGAGATGAGGTATCCCATCCATGATCTAGAGTTGGGGGCGGTGGTGTTTACCCTCAAAATTTGGCGTCACTATCTGTATGGGGTTGGTGTACGATATACACGGACCATAAGAGCCTGAAGTATTTGATGGATCAGCCTAACCTAAATATGCGGCAGAGGAGGTGGTTAGATGTGGTCAAGGATTATGATTGTGAGATCCTGTACCATCCGGGAAAGGCTAATGTGGTAGCCGACGCCCTGAGTCGCAGGGCGGAGAGCGCCCCATTGCGGGATGTATGTTTGCGGTTGACCGTGATGGCTCCGGTCTTGGACACCATTCGTGGAGCACAGGCTGAGGCTGTGAGATCGGAGAACCAGAAGAGAGAGCAAGTTGTTGGATTGGTATCGGAGTTCGTTATCGATGGTCGGGGGCTTATGACATTTTAGGGGCGTATATGGGTACCATTTTTGGGTGGGAAACGTACCACTTTGATGGAAGAGGCTCATCGGTCGAAATTCTCGATCCATCCTGGGGCCACTAAGATGTATTTAGACATGAGGAGAGAGTATTGGTGGCCCTGTATGAAGAGGGATGTTGCGTGGTTTGTTGAGAGGTGCTTAACCTGCCGTAGGGTTAAGGCCGAGAACCAGAGACCGCATGGTAAGCTGCAGCCATTGGAGGTTCCCGAATGGAAGTGGGAGCAGATTTCCATGGATTTTATCACCAAATTGCCAAGGACTGCTAGGGGAGTCGAGGCAATTTGGATGATTGTGGACAGGTTGACGAAGAGCGCCCACTTCCTTGCTATCACTGAGAGCTCCTCCGCTGAGAAGTTAGCAGAGATGTACGTGAGGGAAGTGGTATCTCGGCACGGAGTGCCGATCTCGATTGTTTCAGATCAGGATGTTGGTTTTACTTCCAGATTCTGGAAGAAGTTTCACGAGGAGTTGGGTACTAGGCTGCATTTTAGTACCGCTTATCACCCCCAGACAGACGGACAAAGTGAACAGAGGATTCAGACGCTCGAGGACATGCTTTGGGCATGTGTGTTGGATGTCGGGGGGAGATGGGATACGTATTTGCCCTTGGCAGAGTTTTCCTACAACAACAGCCATCATTCGAGCATTGGTATGCCACCCTTTGAGCTGTTGTGTGGGAGGAAGTGTCGGACCCCTATTTGCTGGGGAGAGGTCGGGTAGCCTGTTATGGGCAGTACAGAGATTGTGTTTCAGATGAGTGAGCAGATCCAGTAGGTCAGACAGAGGTTGTTGACCGCTCAGAGTCTTCAGAAGAGTTATGCGGACAGACGTCGGTCCGAGCTTGAGTTTCAGGTCGGCGACTTTGTGCTCCTGAAGGTCTCTCCTTGGAAAGGAGTTATTCGATTCAAGAAGAGGGGCAAGTTGGGGCCCCGATATATTGGGCCATTCCAGGTGGTCGCGAGGGTAGGTAGGGTAGCCTATCGTTTGGAGTTTCCAGTAGAGTTGGGTCAGATTCACGACACTTTCCACGTGTCGCAATTGCAGAAGTGTATAGCCGATGAGTCGGCAATGGTACCATTAGAGGATATTCAAGTGGATGCGAGCCTGAATTATGCTGAGAGACCGGTGGCAATCAGAGATCGGGAAATCAAGGTTTTGAGGAACAAGGAGGTACCCTTGGTTTTGGTTCAGTGGCAACATCGGAAGGGGTCCGAGATGACTTGGGAGTCGGAGCGTGAGATGCATGAGCAGCATCCGGAGTTATTTGTAGAGCAAGACTTCGAGGGCGAAGTCTAGTTCTAGTGGGGGAGAATTGTAACACCCCGGATTCCCAGGTATTATTTATTCTTGTATTTTTGGTGATTTATGAGGAGACTCGGCGAGTTGGAGCCCAAACTCGCCGAGTATGATCGTGGTTATGGGCGTGGGTTCGCGTCTGGACTCGGCGAGTCCATGATGTTTAATGAAACCCTAATTTCCTGTGTTTGGAGCCTATTTAAGGGCACTTATAGCCTCCAATTGCGGCTACCAGTCCCTTGAGAGAACCCTAAGAGAGCTAAATCGCTTTGAGAGAGAAGAAGTCACTTTTGGATCTTTGTATCCTTGGTTTAGCAAGAAGAAGGTGACAAGAGCAAGGAGGAGGTGAGATTCAAGCAGATCCAGAGTCCAGAGACTTCATTTTGAGGTAATAGTTCGAACCTCCTTAAGTTTTAGGGTTGATCTTTAGAGTTAGGGTTTACTAACCCCTTTGGAGAGTGACATTCATGCTTGGGAAGGCCAGATCTATGGTTTGGGGAAACAGATCTAACCTCAGGAGGTCAATAGAGTTTGTGCATGGCATGAACTCGCCGAGTTGTTCTTGAGACTCGGCGAGTAGGGTTTGGGTTTCAAGTAAATTGTTCAGCGAGTAGACTTGCCGGGTTGGGGGATGACCCAATGAGTCAGGGAGAGTCAAAGGGGGGGGGGGGGCTGAGTCAAGCCGGAACTCGCCGAGTTGTTCTTGAGACTCGGCGAGTTGAGTCGTGGTGGCCCCGCGATTCATGCCAGGTGGAACTCGACGAGTTAGGGAAGTACTCGACGTGTCAAGAGAGGGTCCAAGGGAGAGAGTGGACACGTATAGACTCGCCGAGTCGCTCTAGTGCACTCGCCGAGTCCGGTCAAAGTTGACCGTCGACCATGTTGACCTTTAGGGTTGAGTTCAATGTATTTATGGGTGTGTTACTTTGTGTGATTAGGAGGAGGCTAGATCACATTTGTTCCGAGACAGATATTTACCGAGATACCCGAGGTGAGTCTTCTCACTATACTTTACCTTGAGTAGGTAATCAGAGTTATGTGACAGAGTATTTGTATGCTATATGTATGTTATGTGTTGTACTGCATTATTTCTATGTGATTTATGTTGTGCATGTTTATAGAGTTGAAACCGGAAGGTTCATAGAGTTAGAACTAGAGGGTTCATAGAGTAGGGTCCACGGACCCACAGAGTTATAGCCTTTAGTGGCTAATATGTGCTATGTGTGGTATTTTGGGGAACTCACTAAGCTTTGTGATTACAGTGTTTGGTGTTATTTGTTTTAGGTACTAGTGATGACCGTGGGAAGGCGCCGGCTTGATCAGTACATGTAACAACCCGAAGTTTCCATCGTCGAAAACCCATTCTACCCGTATAACTCGTCGTATATCGAAATGTCCCGATATCGTTTTTGGGTTTAGTTAATTAAAATTATATGTTTATTATCATCCAATGAGTGTCCAAACCCTTTAGGAACTCATGAAATTAGCCCAAAACATTTATTTCATAAGTTTTAGAAACGTCCCCGCCGGGTGACGGAAACTTAATCGGGTGCGACCTAAAGCCTCGTTTATGGCTGGTATCGGGTAGAATTCCACCGTGTCCAAGTTTTGAGAGCTATATAAACATGTTAAACCTTTCATTTGAAGCTTTTTCCCTCTCTCTCTCTCTACTCTCTCTCTAACCTCTCTCCTAAAATCCAAGTTTAAGGGTCCAAAACTCAATTTTAAGGCCTCAAATCCCTAAGGTACCTTCCTAACCTTAATCTATAGCATATTTGGCTTCCAAATTCGAGATTTAAACATGAAATGGGACACAATATATGAGTTTACAGCCCAGGAGGTTGCCTAGGGCGTAAACACTAAGTTTGAAGGGTTTTTAGCCCTTAAACCCCTTCCTAGACAATTTTGGACTTTAGATATGGCTTAATGGCTTCATGAATTGAACTTATAACATTTAAAACATGGATTTTGATGGATTTGAAGGAGTTTACGGCCAAGGCACAAGCTTGGGCCGTAAACTCATATTTATGGGGTTTTCTTGACCTTAAACCCTTCCAAATCACAAATAAGGCTTACATATGAATTTTAGGATATTAGTTTTAGCATTTTGGACACTTGAAACATAATTTTTGAAGAATTATTTTGAGTTTACGGCCAAGGGAAGTGCTTGGGCCGTAAACTCCTTAAAATATGGTGTAAATTCATTTTTAAGTGTTGTTTAACCCCTATAACACCCCTAAAGCCTTGGAATGAATTTTAGAAGTCCTTACAAACAATTTTTTGGAATTAAAACACATGGAAATACTCTCTAAGAGATTTTACAGCCATGAGAGGGGTCTCATAGGCCGTAAACTCCAAAAACCCCTTCAAATCTTCAAGCAAATGCATGTAAGGCCTTGGAACAATTTTACCAATCACATGTGATTTATTTTAGCATCATTTAACACCATTTTCATGAGTATTAAGGAGTTTCCGGCCATGAGCCTATGCTAGGCCGTAAACTCCCATAAATTAATCATTTTGATGTTTTAAATCCATTCCAAGCCTTTAAATCCAAAACTAGAAAATTCCCTTAAGTGATTTGAAGCCATTTTTTCCCTTAACTCACCCCACCATGAGTTTACAGCCGTAAACTCATGGGTAGAGGGTCATGTGGCCGTAAACTCCCTATGGAGTGTTCCTTTGAAGTCCCAATTCATTATCCTAACTATATGTGTCCCTACACGCCACCCGGGTCCCTCCAAACACTTGTATCGGGGTGTTTTCACGACTAGAAGCAATTGTCCCTATCAAATAATCAATCTAAGTCCTAATTAGATACAAATGTGTATCTTTACATTATACTTAGGAACCTCGTGTATTTACAAGCCCCGGATCAACTCTTAGCATCCAAATCGTCACATTTCTCGTTCGGTGAGTTCATACCCCTACGCCTTTTCCGTGTTTTTCAATGTTTTCAGGGGGGGAATACAAGCAAAACTATAACTATTTTCGAATTATAACATTGATGTATTTCAAATAATATCTGGCAAACTTATAAACACTTTTACTCCTTATGTATTATGCTGAGCATAAGGAATGATCTATCAATTACAACTAAATGGATTTTAGTTAAGAAAATAATCAAACTAATCAAATTATTATGGGAATAATTTGGGGTTCTATATTTCTCTTTATATCATGTACTGATATCTGTATAAAGTTATTAGATAAACTATGTCTGATTCAGTTTATCTCCGTATCATTAGAATAAATTGCCAGATAGTTTCATTGTATGTATCTATTTTCACTGTATCATGTCTTAAAATCGTTGTATGTTTGATATCATATGAGAATCCTGTGAATAGTTTAATACTAGTTTGTGAGTAGTCACTACCCTTTATGAATGATCAGTAAATCCTCCCCGGAAGTGTAACCAGAGTCTTCTGGAGGGAGAGCGAGGAATTTGTGAATAGATCTATTCGGGACTGACAATCCCACACCTTAACTGCTAGCTACAGTTAGGCGGGCACGCCTGGGGTAACAAATTCTGGATATCGTCCGACGTCTGACTAACGTCAAGGAGGTATCGTTGTCGTATCATCATGGTTACCCGACTCACAATACGTATTAATATAAATTTATTCACAGCTTAGATGATTTTGAATCTATATCTTGTACGGGATGGTAATCCCATGACTTTATCCAACTATCTTATATCAAATTCGGGATAGTGATCCCATGGTTTTATCAAACAATCTTATATCTGATTCGGGATAGTAGTCCCAAGGTTTTCAATTTATATTTTCTAGTATATCAAACTATCTAGTAACTGGTTCGGGATGTTAGTCCCAAGGTTTTCAAAATACTTTCTATCTACAGTTCGTCTATATTATAGTATCCTTGTCTAATTCGGGATAGTAATCCTATGATTTTCAATATATAGTTTTGTGTATTAAACTATACTCTGTGTTATTTAATCAATCTTGTATTTAGGAAAATATGGGATTTTCCTGGGGTTAACTTATAACGCGTAACTGAACTGTAATGAATGATAACAAAACTACAAAACTATTTAACATAAGAAAATATGGGATTTCCTTGGATAGCAAACTTTTTCGGAAAACTAAAGGAAACCGATACATTTTCATAAAACAAAACCGCTTATGAACTCACCAGCTTTAAGCTGATTTTCAAACTGCTTTTATTCTCAGGTCCAAGTTAGACAGGTACCCAGTGATCTCTTTTGGTGAAGACGGAGTGCGTGGAAGACTCGTCTCGTTTTGTTCATATGATATATGTATAACTTTTGTACAATTTTCTTTTGAACCAAATGTAAACTTTCATATATATGTAATGTAATGGTTGTTTACTGTGATTACAATGTACATTGGATTTGATACACAACATGGAGTCAACCCCGGAAACGTTTCCGCCTTTGGTTTTCGGGGTGTGACAGTACACACACGGTATTTTTATGTTATGAGATCTTGGGATTTTTATATGTTGTGGATTGAGTTTCAAACATTGATGTTTTTATGAATATTAATTGAATTATGCTTTTATAAAGTGCAAAAAATTGTTTTGAAATTTATGGTGTTACAACGGAGAAGACCGTGTCCTGAAGACGCATCTCGTATAGTGAGTTCTGATGTAAATAACGGGCTAATGATAGAGACTCACAAATAAACTGATTGACGTAAACCTATATGTCTATACATGTATACATAATATATAATTAATGATCAAACGACCTTCGGACAGATATCCGATCCCACCAGACCACATCCCAACGAGGAAAAGGAAATAGGGCGAACTAGCCTTCCTAAGTCCTTTAAACATTATTTATATAACTATACAAGTACAGGCATACATTTCACTAAGTAGAAGCATTTAACGAAGTTGAAGTGTTTATCGAAGTAGAAGTGTTTCAAAAAGTAGAAGCGTTAACAAGTAGGAGCGTATCACAAGGTAGGAGCGTATCACGAAGTAAAAGCGTATCACGAAGTAAAAGCGTTAACAAAGTAATGGCATTTAACTAAGCAGGAGCATTAACTAAGTAGAAGTATAATGAAACAGTAATATCTAACAAAGTAGGAGTATAAAAACATGGAAGAAAACTTTGATGAAAACTTTGGAAAACCTTCATGCTTAAGAAAATTCACGACTTGGTATTCTTTTGTAAACTAAATTAGAAAACCTTTAGAAATCCTTTGAAAACCTTTAATAAAAAAGTTTTAAATGAAACTTTCATAAAAAAATTATGGGTAAAGAAAACCTTTGTTTAAAATACTGGTGTAATTGAATATGAAGTAAAACATACATCGCAAGAGTCAATTTGAGAAAAGATTTGAACAAGTAAACACATTTTGGAAAAACCCTTTTACAGTATCATAGTCGGTAAAACAGTTGGCGGTGTAATAAATCCTTGTGCATGCGGGTTATCAATCACATGTGATTGATATGATAACTGGCATGTTTTAACTTGTATCCCCCCCCCCCCCACCATAAAAGCATTTAAAAGGTTAATTCGGGGATATGAACTCACCTGTGTAAGTGGATCGGGTGAAGGTTCCGGTTGGGTGCTCGGTGTCAAATAAAGACTTGAGCACACTTAGTGACCTATTAACATATGATGACATATGTTTAAATACAATTAGTAAATATAATACTAATTAAATACATATACGCATCCTAATGCGTGGAAAATACTTTGGTCAAGTGCTAGGAGTGTCCCGGGTAACATCTAAGGGAGTGTATGGCTTAGATAGGGAGTTTACTCTTCAAGAGTAAACTCTTTATAGAGTTCACGGCCCTAATACCAACCCCACATGAGTTTACGGCCGTAAAATCATGGTGGGGGTGTTCTAGGATGCTAAATGGTCTTATCTCACTCATAGAATTAGGCTAGGTCGAAATATAAGGCATATGAATGGATTTAAGGCAACAAATGGACCATTTAAGGAGTTCACAACCCTAAACAAGGAGTTTACGGCCGTAAAATCTCACTTGGTCATTTCCTTCATGGATCTAAGCCTTAAATGATAGAGTATAAAGTTCTAAGCATTATTCCAAGTCAAATGGGGGTGTTAGGGCATCATTTGGCCACCTTTTGGGAGTATACGGCCCATGGACCAATTCTAGGGGGCTTTACGGCCGTAAACTCCTATTTTCTTGGTTTAATTGATGTTTAATGTCTTTACTACAATGGGGGTTGCTTCAAGACATTTTCCAAGGCCATAAGAGGTGTTTGAGGGCATTTCTAATACCTTAAAAGGTGTTCACGGCCTATGAAGAGGGGTTTACGGTCCAAGAGTGTTCTTGGGCTGTAAACTCATGTTTACTCTCCAAAATGCAAGGTTTTAGTGTGCTAACCTCGAAGGTGTAAGTCCACAAGTCATATCTAAGCCCTAGAGGTAGTTTAGAGGGGTTTTGGGGCTTAAAAACCACACTTAAGGGTGTTCAGGGTCCAAGAGTGTTCTTGGGCCGTAAACACATAATCTTGCCCCTATTTGATGTCTTAAAGACGAATTTGCATGTTAACTAAGCTATACAACAAGTTAGGATAGATTACTTACTAGTTTGGGGCTCGAAACGGGCGTTTTTGGTTCGAAAAAAAGTTGTAGAGAAAGAGTGGAAAGAGTGTGAATGGAGTCCACTCCCCCTTATATAGGGGTTGAGCTTGTCTCTTAGTGGAAATCTACCTAATACTGACGTTAAACGGGGCTTTTGGTCGCACCCGATTAAATGGTCGTATTTTGACTTGGTAGCAACTAAAACTTTTCAACCCTTACAAAGTCATTATAGAAGTCCCAAATTAATTAACCTCTTCCAAAAGGTTAACAGACAATTAATAAAGTGAGGCTTATTAACGGAAGGAGGGGTTAAAATGATGGAATAAATTTCAGGTTGTCACATCATCCCCCCGTTAGAGGGAATTTCGTCCCGAAATTTAGGTTTAGGCAACGAAGTGGCATAAACAATCAGGTAGAGGTATCTGGGCACTTCCTATTTGGTTGGTCCTTGCACTACCAAGTGAACTCTTGCCTATGCTTGGCGTTCTAACAAACCTTCACTTACGGGGTGAGGATTCCGTCTCGTGCAGTTAGCGATTCCTCTTGCTTCGTCTACGAAGTTAGGGTTCCCAATGGTTTCTATCAAGATGAGTGGGATACAAAGTGTGACGTCAGGTAAACACTTATCAAGTCTAAGAAGTGGATTGATCTGGAGTGAAACTTGTGGAATTTCCGAAAGTAGTAGTGGTCTGACGAGGGTTGGACCAATCTTCGTAAAGAATCTCAGATGGTCCTAAGCTCTCAGAAGGGTAGAGCTTTTCAGTACTTAAAACATAGTGTACTTCTATGGCGAGATCATCACTAACGTGATCGCCATTCCGAAGTTCCAACCGTTCTCTCATACTGGGAGTGTGGTGCTTCTGGTCGGTTCTTAGAAAGCTCGGGTTGTCCTTGGATTCGTGTTCCTATTGATTGGCTCTCCGAGGTTTTCTAGATCCTCGGATGGATTGCGTGTCTACGAGTATCTGTTTGCTGCAGAGTGTCTATCTCAATCTTGTGCAAAATGAACCTGCACTTCTGATTCTGGAGATATTTCTAACAGAAACCCTCTGGGCCGGGGAGATAGGGTTTCACCAGACGAGTGTTGGACTATCTCGGGAGGTGGTTCTACTATTTCTGTGTGAGATAGTATTCGTGGAACACCTAGTAGTCCAATGAATCTCTAAGACATGTCCTATTCTCCAATGCGTTGGTTTATTTTAGTGCGGAAAGTGCGTGCTCTTGTATAACCCATCAACTAACACCTAGACTGGTGTCAAGTCTATAATCTCTTCGGGATCTGGGTTATAAGGCTTAACGCAACCTATTCTCGTACCTTTTTCAAGTATTCATGGCTGCAGAGGTTATCCTATGGTTATTGGCATTCTAGCGCTCGCTTCGGAGAATGCAGTCTATCGTTTACAGGGTGACAACGACTTCTTCCACGTCAGGGAGCGGAGTGTCCTAGGCACTACTCGTCGGTAACAGGGTGGACGAAGTGCCTGAGTAGTGCGAACATCTTCAGCAACTACTCTTCCGAAGGTTCTGAGTTTTCTCGCTCTATGTCAAATCTAGTGAGCATAGGGTTCCATCACTCGGAACTTTAATCTCCTCATCCACTCTTCTCAGAGTTTAACTTATCGCAGCTTCTGTTTTTCCGGGATATCCGCTGAGATGCTTAATTCGTGGGATTAAGCGTGAGTGGATCGTCGTAGTCAATGTCCTTGACTCTTATGACTCAGACTTCTTTACCAACCGAGGGTGTTAGCAACCATGTTAGCTTAACCAGGATGACAACAAATTTCGGATTTGTGGTCATTATAGTAGCTCAACCTGCCGTGGTTCTCTTGACTCCAGCTTCTATTCCATGAAATAGGATGAAGGGTTTTACTATGAGGTTCGTGGTAGAGCTCATACATGGGTTAACCACTACTACTTGGTGTATGCAAGCCGTATATAATTGAGGTCTGCAGGATGTTTAGTTGTGCGACTCCACCCAGACCCATAACCCAACGAGGAATAGGGAGTAGGGAGTAAGCACACATCTTAAATCTTTTTGATCTCAATTATATACCACCCTTATGCATATACTCAGTTATAGTAGTCAGTCCCATGAGTTCTATCCTCTTGATTCACGAACCTAATTGCAAGGTGCGAAAGGTCTTTCTGGGGGATCTACGGAGTATGTTTCGGGTGGTTATCGTCTTCTGGAATACTTGCAGTGTCTTTCGCTTCGATTTCTATCTGTCTAAGAAGGGTTGGTTAACAGCGCACGGTACGCTTCCCCTGGGTACTTTGGAAGGTTTGAAATAAGAGTGACGACTGACGGATCACATTAGTGTTTATTATATTTTATTATGTTTAGGTTTGGAAGAACCTTTATTTGCCGAAATGGCTATGGTGAAAGTTCTTTTTACACAACACTAAGGATTTACACATGGTTGCACGAAGTCGAGTCATGACTGATAGAGGCGTCGAAGTTGGCATTCTTTGACATGATATATAATGAGGGTCGATAGGGTCATGTGCTGAACGGGCACACAAGTTCTAGGCGTCTCGGATTTCGTCTCGTGTATCACTGTCGCGGATACTTGGACCGATAGAGTCGACGCAAAACTATAGAGGGTCCTGAGTGTTTCTTAGTAGAGTACCTTTTCATGAATGGATTCTCACGAGGCATTTCTATAATCGCCTAACCTATACTAGTCATGTATAATTAAGGTGGGGAGGACTGTTGACTAAGCGACTCCGCCCTAAATCCACAACCAAACGAGGAAGAGGAAATGAGGCGGCCTTCACTCACTCTAGTTCTATCCATCTCAATTATTCATGGATGTAACGTATATACTTAGCCATTATAGTTTTACCTGATGAAATTTTTAAATTTTATAACCGTGTTGTGACTTTTGCCTTAATGGGGAAATAATTGCATTTAGAATTAACCTTTTAATGTTTTCGGTTAATTATCTAAGATTGAGAGACGTACCAAAAATCTACCGGGTTCCTTGATGCTTCTCCCTAAGCATTAGAGTTAGACTCTTCCAGTACCCCTGTCGTTTCTCCTGCAGCAGTGATCCTTGGTATCCTCCCGTCTGCGCCGATGTTCTTTATTATTGGACAATCACTTTTGAGGTGTCCCGTCTCACCACACTGATGACATGACTGGTTCGTACCGGTATTGGTAGTAGGAGTGAGGTGCTTAGTCAGAGTTACGTGGATACGGGTGCCCTCCTCGTTCCTCCACTTTGAAAATTTCCCTTTAAAGAGTCCGACTTTGTCACCACCATTGTGTGTAGGGTTGGACCCAAAGCCAGAGACTTGCGAAAGGGGTCGTGCTGGCGCTGAAGGGGTGGGGGTTTCCACTTGCTGCTGTTGTGCGGCAAGTTTGTGGAGTCGTTGGTGCTCCTTTGGAGTTTGACGACTCCGTTTCCTCCTCTCTATTTTACCACTTTGCATGTCCGTGACTGCCGCCATTCGTTGACTTCCTAGGTTTGGTCTTGTAGGTGTTAGGATGGAAGGGTTGGTAGGGGTATTGACAGTCTTGATTCGTTGCCCTTCGAAAGGTCCTTGAGTCGAGGTACTTCCTTCCTCATTCTTAAACTTTCTCTTCAGTGGAGTTGGTTGAGGTTATTGAGTGGTTTGGTACGCAGGTGTTGGTTGCTGCTATCCATTGTTGGGATCAAGATTCCCGATAGGGCTCTTGCTAACACTTGCGTTGTTAGCATTCAGTTGAGCCATGGCAGCTGCAACGGCTGCCGAGACTGCAGCCTGGAAAGTAGCTTCATCGAATAGGAGAGTCGATTTCTTGCCGACGGATGGGTTATGCTTCCTCGGTGGCATTGTTTTCCCTACACGGAAAGGAACACAAGCTGATGAGAGACGATGATTAACCCTGGACGTATCTGTCCTTACTATATTAGGCATAAATTTTCCCGTGCTTCGGATATTGGTTGTCTGAGTGTCGAGCTACATCCCTATGATGTAGTCCGGGTATCAAGGTGGGAGTATGTGTGTCGGAAAAAGCCATAAGATGGGAGTCGTTCCTACTAAGTTACCTTTATACTGGGAAAGATTTCACTCTCCGGCCTGGAAAGATTTGAGAAAAGTTTGGAACGAAGACCACGGGAATAAAGGCTCATGAAGACTTATGGCTAAACATCCTCAATAGAGGTGTGGAGATCCACTCTAATCGTATTACTTGCAACGGTAAAAGGCGTTTTACCTAACACATAGTGTGAGTAGTGTAATCACTAACTCACTAAATTGTATTATTTTATGGGTGTATTAGCACGACTAACACGAGGGAAAGACATTTCTCGTGTTCCATGTACTGGCTCCCTCTGTCTACCTCGTATCTTTGATTGCGACCGGCGTTGGTTTCCTTCGGGTAGTTACCTAGGGTTCTTTTCTCATGAAGACATATTGAATTTCTACTCTGCCTTGCTTCCGAATCTGACTCTGGGTGTCATCACTTCATGATGGATGACTGGAATTCTCGGAAGTTTAGGCGAATTTCTCACCGATGTCCCTAAAAAGATATAGGCACTTGGTGATTTCAACAGTCTCGACCTAGTTCATTTATTTCCGAACCGGAAATCTTCTCAATGAACCTCTTCTGGGTCTGAATCACCTCTTCTGCCGAGTACTGAAGTGGATAGGGTTTTCTATAGGGTTCGTGTGAGAATGGAAATGTCTAAAGAATCCTAAGAGATTATTATTAACATTTCACTGGGTGATCCATATCGAGTCCTTAGATCCGATAGGCCTTCGAATATGTGATACTACTCTATATCCACATCCAAACGAGGAAAAGGAAGTCGAGCGAAACCACACATTCTTAGCCTATGGGATCCTTATTATATATAACCTTGGAAGTATACCCTCTGTAATTCTAGGTATATCAATAAGGATCTTTTTAGTTCTTCACACAAGGTTATCTATGGATCCTAAAATACCCCTATGGTATTTTAAATTCTTGTTTGTTTCTTAACTTCTGAATATGATTCTAGGATTAATGTGAGTCTTTTACTATTCCAAAATACTCCCATAGTATTTTAAACTTTGTGTTTGGCTCTTGCATTCCTAGTTGGTAAGTTTCAGACTCGTTGCAACACCACTATCACTCCTAAGCACATGTTCATCGCATCTCGAATAAATGTAGTTGATCAGGTTACATTTATTCCAGCTTACGATTACATAACTGCCCAGGTTTGACGGTAATGCTTAACATCCGAAGACTTTTATTCTTGTTCTTCTTGTGATACTTGTGTTCGAGTGTTTAGATTCTAGATGTTCTTATACTTTCGTAAAATATGGTTATATTTTAAAGTATAAGTCTTGGTCAGAGTGTTTTATCCCTATGTATTTATAGGCTGTATATCTTTTATGAATTGATATACTTAGCTCACTATAAACAATGCTCTGATACCAATCTGTCACACCCCAAAATCGGAACGGCGGAAACGTTCTGGGGTGGATGACGTCATGTCAAGTATCACAACATATGTAGTATAGTAATCAAAGTACAACAACCATTGCATTAATAGTAATAGTTTTACATAGTTTACATTGCATAGAAACATCAAAGTAATACAAGTAATAATATAGGTGCAGCTTGGTACTAAACTGTCTTCACCAAAAGCTCATGGAATGTACCTGTCTATTGCTGACCTGAGAATACAAGTTATTTGAAAGCGAGTATCAGCATTTTTGTAAATGCTGGTGAGTTCATAAGTATTTAGTGTCATTTTATTCAAATAACTTTATAAAAGTAGTAGTTTAGGATCAACGGTGTATGAGAGTCCTTTCCAGAAAATCCTATATTTTCTAAATAAAAGCAGTCTTCTACTAAGACCCGACAGTGTTAAGTTTCAAAGAGAATTTCCCTGAAATGTTATTATTACCAAAATACGGTATTTGACTTTAAAGAAAGTAGAAGGACATCACAAGTAAAAACCTAAGGGAAAATAACATTTGCCTTAGCAAGAAATACTGCTGACTAAGGCAAAGAAATCATAGACTTCAGGAGAGTATCGAGTGAACGACACGCCTGGCTCAGTCTAACAAAGGGAAACACAGACCCCAGACGGTATCAAATGAAAGATACAGCTAGCAAGGTCTAAAACAGTGAACACAAAACCCAGACAGTATCAAATGAATGATACGTCTAGCAAGGTCTAAAAGAAAGAGTGATCTTAAGAGTGTTGTTTCAAAAATACAGTGTTAATTCCCGTTACCTTAAGGCCATGAATTATAAGGTAACCCCGAGATACTCGTAACCATACAGATAGACACTAGAGAACTTGACGCCCTGCAAGCGTCGGAAAGAATGTGACATTTGTCACCCCTTGGCTTGGTAGGTCGTGGACTATAGCAAGCAATCAAGGTGTGGGGGTGTTAATCCCATATAGTGTTGGATTAATGTCTAAGTCCATAACTATATTTGGTATATACTTGACCCGACCCGGCATGGTCCATTTGGGTTGCACTTCACCGACACAATTTATATGGATAATCTTTTGAGAATAGTATGTTTATGATTAATATTAATATGTTATAAGTTCTAATATATTAATATGGAATCATATTATTTAATTAGTATTGATCAAGAATTAATTTATAATTAATTAAGTGATCAAAAGGAACTAATTAAATATGGACTCTTATATATATGGAATGGGCCAAGTTCATTTAGGTTGGGCTAAGCTTTCATGGATAGTCCATGGAGTGTTTAACCCATGGATCCTAGGAAATGAAAGGTCATGGGTATTAGGGTTTAACCCTAATCCTCCATACTATATAAAGATGTCTTTGGTTGGTGAAATTGGCACTAGTGTGGATACACTAAAGAAGGGCTAGCCAATTTCACTAGAGAGAACCAAGTAATCATATTCTCTAAAGTATTCCAAGGTGTCTTGGTGATTTGTGATTCCACTTGAGGCTTCCACACTATTGGGGCTAAGCTCTTAAAGCTTGAAGACGTCAAGCTACATCAAGAGGTATGTATTCTATCTTGTTACATTCATAGTTTTTGTATGCTAGATTAGGATAATACCTTGGATGTTCTTATTTGCATGTATAATAGAGAAAACATAGATCCAAGGTATTTAGGGTTGCATGTACACTTAGGAAGTGTTAGAATGCACATAACCCAACAGTGGTATCAGAGCCACGGGTTGTTTTCTGTTATATTGATGCAAATATTTTATTTTCAAAGTTGAAAAAAAAAAGAAAAAAAACATGAAGTTTGTCAAATTTTAAGATAATTACTTGTTCTTGTGAAAAACTAATTATTTGTAAAATTTGAATAATTTGCTTTATGAGTTGAATTAGGTTAAATTTAATAAAAGATAAAATAATATGATTATTTTATTAGTCTTAAAAGTTTGATCTAAAGAGTTTTATTTTTTGAAACCTCCATAAGTTATGGATATGAAAAGGTTTTAAAAAAAAAAATTGATTCAAAGTTTTTTTGGAGTTACAAAATTTGGTGTTAATGTTTTAAAGGATTCCATAACTTAAGAATAAGTTATGGATCAGCAAAAGTTTTTTGTGTTAGCTTGTTTTATGAGTGAATTTAGATTAATGAATAAAATTATGTGATAGTTGGTTTTAATCCAAATTAATCTAAGAATTGATTCTAAAATGTGTTTTTGTAACTTGTCATCAAGTTATATGAAAAGTCACATTTAAGAATCATAAAACTCATAAAAATTGGCAAATGTTACAAAAATGAAGAGTCTAGTTCTAATTAAATGGTTTTATGACTCCATAACTTGTCCTCAAGTTATGGAGGACCAAGAGTCTCTTCATTTAATAAAATAAAATAAAATAAAAAAAGGTGTAACCTTAATTAATTCCATAAGTTATAAAATAAAGAAAAGTTAATTCTTTTATTAGTTTAAAGTCTTCCATAACTTGTCCTCAAGTTATGGAACTTGAAGAGTTTTTGGATTAAAACTACTTTAAACACATAAGTTATGGAATTAATTAGTTTTGAATAGTTTCAAAACTTGCCCTCAATTTTTGGAATTTGTAAAGTTTTCACTTATGAATACTTTAATTCCAAGTTAGCCCTTAGAATTTTAAAAGTAAAAATTCAACCCTTATACTTTATAATATTATAAGTTAATAATATATATATGTATAAGAGTAAAGTCAGTCTTACCGCTAGTACGCCTCATTCACGAAGCCGGTCTATAAGGTGGGTATAAGGTTGTTGCCTATAAAATGGCAACTTAATGGGTGTCCACTCTCACCCACCGCTTGCTTGACTGGTGGAGGGTCGTTAGCCGAACGGGTTTGACAGGACTAGAATTCTTCCTTCATTAAAAGTATTAATGATAATACTAAGTAACTAAACTCTTAATAATACCCAATCTTAGTTACTTAGGAAAAATGTGAATAAGGTGCTAACCCATGAAATTACACTTTACACTTTGTCTAAGTCGTTAGTGGAGCGTGTGTGGTTAATCGGCACACTAACTTGGACTTAACAAGGTAGGTAAAGGGTGACTTAATATTTATCATAGTATCGATGGAGCGTGTGTGGTTAACCGGCACATCGATTGAGGGGTAATTTATTAAGGGTACCAAGTGATTTGCATGGTTACTTCACACCTTGTTTTGTGATCCTCGGCATCCCAGTCACAAAACCTGAAGGGCACACTCGAGATTGAAACATGCCATTGAACAGTTCAATGAATCTCGATAGATCTAGGAGTTTCAAAACCAATTAAAACCTAATAATACATTTCGTTTATCTTGGTGGAAATTGGTGAATCATCATTCACCTACCTTCATATATTTTATAGCTTGGATTACGGCATCCCTCTTCTAAGTTATAAAATAGTTTGTTGGGTCCTAGCCTTAATATTTCATATTGGGTGTCATATTAAGGACTTTAAATCAACTATCTTGAATATCTCCCAAAAGATGTCTGTAATAGACACCTATGATCTTCCCAAATCTAGTGAAACAAGGTTTCCTAAATGAAGATGATGTCATTTGGAAATCATACTTCTTTCACCTCCTCCAATTATTCTCCCCAACCCACAAGTTCTTGAAAAGTTTAAGGTCACTCAAGCCCTATTGGCAAGGCAAGGTCTAGGTGTGAACACATCTTGGAGATGTAGTCACATATTGACAAGCCGGGAGAGTTGGGTGTCAAAGTCTTGAGAAAGTTGGTGGTTCAATCACTTTCTAAGTCACATAGTGAGTTCCTTTGGGACACCTATGAAACAGACTATGACAAGACCCTTAATGATCTTATCTATTTGTTAAGATCAACTTCCTTAAAACTTGATGGACATTGACAATAGTGACACAGGATATCCAGAAAAGCATTCTCTTCCCAATGGAAAGGGATCGGCCATAGTCAACTCGGTTGACCAAATGGTAAAGAGAAAAACTAAGTCTGTGATAGTCCTGTGCACCTTTATCAAAGGGTCCATATGTTTATATTGCCAAAGAAAGGGGCATTGGTTGCGAAGCTGCCAAATTTACCTAAGGATGTTAAAGTCAATAAGTTTGACTCTACTTCAGGTAAAGTCCACTATCTAACTCTGCTAAGTTTCTATTCTGAGATTCTTATTACATGATGTGACTGGGTCACATGTTGATGTTTTAAGAATCAAAGAAACGTGAAGATACTTAAAGAAAGAATATGCTGAATCTGATCGCATAGATGGTTTTCTATCGCGTAGTTTGAAGATCGGATTATTGAGCTACTTCTTAGGAGTTATGAGATATTGCTTAGGAATAGATAACAACAAGTTTTCATATGGATTGTAAGGATAAGTTTTTCCGCAAAGTTTTAAAATAAAAGAAAAATTTTTTGATTTTATTTATTTTAAAATATCCTTACAATGGCTTTTGAGGAAAAATTGTTGCTTATATGATTCCATTAAGAGCAAGAGTGGAAATATGAAGTTGATTCTTTCATTTGTGGTAATGTCTATATTTACCAAATAAGGAAAGATTCTCATCACCCAAGTTTCATTTGGACCGGGACTTGGAATCATGCAAGTTATATAGCATGATGAATGAGAACTTTCAAGTTTTGGAAAAATTAAGACTAATTACTGGTTCACATGGATGTGTGAGTCAAGTGAAGGACTAAAGGATCGAGTACACAGTCTTGTGCACTGATTAAGTCCACCACAAAAGATCGATAAGATTATTCGTCATAGTTTACTAAAGCTCAGTAAATATGATTATACTTACATGCTTAAGTGTAACTCTGAGACATTGGAAAAGGTTCCAATGTAAGGCAGAGCGAATAAGAAGAATCAAATTAGGCAGAAGGATAAAAGTTTCTCAAATCTGAAAAGATGGGAGAGTACTTTAGTATCAGTTTTTGTGATCATCTTAATGATTAAGAAACCATATCAAAATTAGTTCTCTAAGGAAATCTTAGTGCATTCTTATGACTAAGAAGAGGAACTTGAATTGTTGAAATGGTTAAATCAAGAAGATGAGTCATACTTCGTTCCAATACAAGTCTTAGAGTCATACTCCAAGATTGTCATTTGAGTGACATGTCTTAAAGAAGGTTTAAAACACTTGTCAAATGTAAGAGTAAAAAATTTTCTACTCTTGTACATTTGAAATTGGTAAGTTGTGATGTTTTGGATAAAACAAAGACCAACTTAGGCCAATTGGGTAAAGTGTTTTTCTTGATTGGAATCCGGACTATCTCTTGGATGTTTGACAAGGGAGTCTTATATGTCAAGAGGACAGTGGGAGTCTTAAAGGTCTTGAAAGTCTCAAGAAATAATCAAGAATAAAACCTGAAGTTCTTCACTAGCACACGACTTGAGGTTTATAACCTATCGTGTTGACATATCTGTGCCCATTCCAGTTAAAGTTGGCTTTGCATATGAGTTCTTAGAGTTCTCAGTTTGTTGCATAACAACTTGGAAGCAATGGCAGGCCCTTGAGCTGCCAGGTGGCAAGAAGTTAAGATTGAGTTCAATCCATATGGTTTTGGATTTGTCATTATCTTTGTCTTGTGATTATGGTTTGACAAATTCATATGGGTAGGAACTCATACACCATATAAATCTAAGTGTCATAAGGTTTCTCTCCGATTCATGAAAATGATGGTGAGGAAACGCTTTCACTAAGTAGATTTTACGAAGATATCAATTGTGTTATTTGCATTTTCAAAAGTCGTTAGTGGAGCGCGTGTGGTTAACCGGCACACTAACATGGACTTGTGAGAAATGGCAAATGCCTAAGCAATTGAGACTATGATTACGGTATCCCTTTTCATGGTTCTTGAAATTGCTTAGACACACAGGTGAGCTATCTACGGAAAGGGTGTATGAATCTAAATTTCAGACTGTCCAGCTGATTTCTGAGTACATGTCAAAGCTAGTGGGAGCATAAGTGTTATGCTAATAATCATCATGTTAGTGGGAGCAATAATTATGATAAGTATTGCAAGTTAGTAATGTTAATTATAGAAAACAAAAGTTTCAATTGGGAAAAAGTTGTTTTGCTATAATTAAGGGAGAGGAAATTATGCTTCATCTCAAATCTATAAGCTTAGATCGTGAGGTTTTAATCATTTAGTCAAGGATATATATGAATTTCATGTTGGAATGGCTCAACATAAGGAAATTCTGTATATGGGTCCATTATTTGCGTTCTAAAATTCGATTATGATTACGGCATCCCTTTTCATAATCTGAATTATGAGAACTTGACAAATTGAAATGGAAATATTATAGCAAAAGACTGTTTAGTCTTTATGTAAGACATCATGAATCGTGTCCCATATGCTTCGGATATAGGATCGATTACATGTGCTATATTCATCCGTTCTAAAATTTTCCAAATACCTGGGGCATTAAGAAGGGAAAAGGTTTAGAACTGGATATGACTAAAAGGATTAAACAATTGTCGAGGACAATCTAAGGTTTACCAAAGATTGGTTACTCAAGGACAATTGTAAGTATAGTGATAATTCTGGAAGGACCATATTGACATAATCTGTAAGGAGGCAACTCTTGTTCAGAAGTGATAGTCAAAATGGAATCTGGAAATGTTTCAAAGTTAGAATTTTCAATCTGTGTAAGATTAAGGAAACTTAATGCAAGAAGGATATTTCCAAGGAGTTGATCTCCTTTGGAATACTCTGTAATGATTGTTGCCAAGTCTTTGTGACTTTGTGCATAATCGTTACAAGAGGATCAATGCATATAAGTTTAGAATCTAACAAATTTCTGTAAATGGCATGAATTTGGAATTCTTGCATTTGCAGTAAGGATTTGGGAGTGTGAAAAGAGAATCATTGAAGTTATGTTCAATTGATCTAGTTCACAAAGTAAAGATCATAGACAAACATAGTATGCATACTTGGTGTGTGGCATGACTAGTGTTTAAGAAAACATAGTGTACATGCTTGGAGCATGGGACAACTATTGTTTTAAATTCAAGAATAAAGTTGATAGCTGAAACAGTATACAATGAATAATGTGTAATCATATGGTGATAAATAAAAGGTGTTTTATTTATGTTCAAAGGGTTGATACCATATTGGATTCAATTATTATTGTGTTTTATTTTGCATGTTTTGACTTCCCGAATAAACTGGGTTATTCTTTCTGAATGACTAAGTTATTCAAACATCCACAGTCGGTCATATGTTGGAAGTAGATATGAATTAAGACTGTCATGGGTTGGCTTGTAGAGGTCTAAGGTGTTGGACAAAGGGCTACAACACTCATGAGTGCTCATAAGTTCTGAGTATTGGATTCAACCCGCGCTCATTGGAATCACTTCATGGATTTTATCACGAGTGATCATGAGACGATAATATCTTATATTCTTCAAACCTAGAGATATGAGTTGTTACTATGAGTTGATAGTACATTGATTGCACGAAAACGCATTTGGTAACTCGGTGCTATAAAACGTGCCTTTGTGTATGATTCAACAAGTAGTAGAACAAGCCATATGAGTCGAAGTTTATCCATTCCTTTTACCTTCGGGATAAAAGCGATATCTGTGGGCCCCTCGATGATTTGATGATGACAAATGGAAGTGCTCGGCCGGGCCAGAACTGATTTGATTCGTTCAATTAGTCAGTCGTCATAAATCGCAAATCGGGAAACAACAAATGGACAGAGAGAATGATTATAATCCATGTCTCAGTCCATATGATATCTAGAATGGAGGAATATATGATCCCTTATCTAATGGACAAGTCACTGACAAAGGTCAAAGTTCATCTACAAGGTCAGAGTACGACAGAAGCTTTTGAGAGCTACGATTGCCAGTTAGGTTTGAAGTCATACGCAATAATAGTTTTAGACTTATCCAAGTGGGAGACTGTTGGATTAATGTCTAAGTCCATAACTATATTTGGTATATACTTGACCCGACCCGGCATGGTCCATTTGGGTTGCACTTCACCGACACAATTTATATGGATAATCTTTTGAGAATAGTATGTTTATGATTAATATTAATATGTTATAAGTTCTAATATATTAATATGGAATCATATTATTTAATTAGTATTGATCAAGAATTAATTTATAATTAATTAAGTGATCAAAAGGAACTAATTAAATATGGACTCTTATATATATGGAATGGGCCAAGTTCATTTAGGTTGGGCTAAGCTTTCATGGATAGTCCATGGAGTGTTTAACCCATGGATCCTAGGAAATGAAAGGTCATGGGTATTAGGGTTTAACCCTAATCCTCCATACTATATAAAGATGTCTTTGGTTGGTGAAATTGGCACTAGTGTGGATACACTAAAGAAGGGCTAGCCAATTTCACTAGAGAGAACCAAGTAATCATATTCTCTAAAGTATTCCAAGGTGTCTTGGTGATTTGTGATTCCACTTGAGGCTTCCACACTATTGGGGCTAAGCTCTTAAAGCTTGAAGACGTCAAGCTACATCAAGAGGTATGTATTCTATCTTGTTACATTCATAGTTTTTGTATGCTAGATTAGGATAATACCTTGGATGTTCTTATTTGCATGTATAATAGAGAAAACATAGATCCAAGGTATTTAGGGTTGCATGTACACTTAGGAAGTGTTAGAATGCACATAACCCAACATATAGATCTATACACACAATGCCCGCTCTCCCTATAGGAGACTCTGGTTACCAACTTTACAACGGAGAAGGCCGTGTCCTAAAGACGCATCTTGTATAGTGAGTTCTGATGTAAATACTGGGCTAATGATAGAGACTCTCAAATAAACTGATTGACGTAAACCTATATATCTATACATGTATACATAATATATAATTAATGATCAAGCGACCTTCGGACGGATATCCGATCCCACCAGACCACATCCCAATGAGGAAAAGGAAATATGGCGAACTAGCCTTCCTAAGTCCTTTAAACATTATTTATGTAACTATACAAGTATAGGCATACATTTAACTAAGTAGAAGCATTTAACGAAGTTGAAGTGTTTATCGAAGTAGAAGTAAGTAGGAGTGTATCACGAGGTAGGAGCGTATCACAAAGTAAAAGCGTATCACGAAGTAAAAGCGTATCACGAAGTAAAAGCGTTAACAAAGTAATAGCATTTAGCTAAGTAGGAGCATTAACTAAGTAGAAGTATAACGAAGTAGTAGTATCTAACAAAGTAGGAGTATAAAAACATGGAAGAAAACTTTGATGAAAACTTTGGAAAACCTTTATGCTTAAGAAAATTCACGACTTGCTATTCTTTTGTAAAAAAATTATGGGTAAAGAAAACCTTTGTTTAAAATACTGCTGTAATTGAATCTGAAGTAAAACATACAGCGCGAGAGTCAATTTGAGAAAAGATTTGAACAAGTAAACACATTTTGGAAAAACCCTTTTACAGTATCATACTCGGTAAAACAGTTGATAGTGTAATAAATCCTTGTGCATGCGGGTTATCAATCACATGTCATTGATATGACAACTGGCATGTTTTAACTTGTATTCCTCCCCCCCATAAAAGCATGTAAAAGCAGTTAAAAGGTTAATTCGGGGGTATGAACTCACCTGTTGTAAGTGGATCGGGTGAAGGTGCCAGTTGGGTGCTCGGTGTCAAATAAAGACTTGAGCACACTTAGTGACCTATTAACAAATGATGACATATGTTTACATACAATTAGTAAATATAATACTAATTAAACACATATACGCATCATAATGCGCGGAAAACACTTTGGTCAAGTGTTAGGAGTGTCCCGGGTAACATCTAAGGAGTGTATGGCTTAGATAGGGAGTTTACTCTTCAAGAGTAAACCCTTTATAGAGTTCACGGCCTAAGACCAAGTCCCCATGAGTTTACGGCCGTAAACTCATGGTGGGGGTGTTCTTGGATGCTAAATGGTCTTATCTCACTCATAGAATTAGGCTAGGTCCAAATATATGGCATATGAATGGATTTAAGGCAACAAATGGACCATTTAAGGAGTTCACGGCCCTAAACAAGGAGTTTACGGCCGTAAACTCTCACTTGGTCATTTCCTTCATGGATCTAAGCCTTAAATGATAGAGTATAAAGTTCTAAGCATTATTCCAAGTCAAATGGGGGTGTTAGGGCATCATTTGGCCACCTTTTGGGAGTTTACGGCCTATGGACAAATTCTAGTGGGGTTTATGACCGTAAAATCCTATTTCCTTGGTTTAATTGATGTTTAATGTCTTTACTACAATGGGGGTTGCTTCAAGACATTTTCCAAGGCCATAGAAGGTGTTTGAGGGCATTTCTAACACCTTAAATGGTGTTCACGGCCTATGAAGAGGGGTTTACGATCCAAGAGTGTTCTTGGGCCGTAAACTCATGTTTACTCTCCAAAATGCAAGGTTTTAGTTTTCTAAGCTCGAAGGTGTAAGTCCACAAGTCATTTAATCCCTAGGGGTAGTTTAGAGGGGTTTTGGGGCTTAAAAACCCCACTTAAGGGTGTTCACGGTCCAAGAGTGTTCTTGGGCCGTAAACACATAGTCTTGCCCCTATTTGATGTCTTAAACATGAATTTGCATCTTAACTAAGTTATACAACAAGTTAGGATAGATTACTTACTAGTTTGGGGCTCGAAACGGGCGTTTTTGGTTCGAAAACAAGTTGTAGAGAGAGAGTGGAAAGAGTGTGAATGGAGTCCACTCCCCCTTATATAGGGGTTGAGCTTGTGGCTCAGTGGAAATCTACCCAATACTAACGTTAAACGGGGCTTTTGGTCGCACCCGATTAAATTGTCGTATTTTGACTTGGTAGCAACTAAAACTTTTCAAGGGACTATTGTCGTGTTTCTAATTTATTTCAACCCTTACAAAGTCATTATAGAAGTCCCAAATTAATTAACCTCTTCCAAAAGGTTAACGGACAATTAATAAAGCGAGGCTTATTAACGGAAGGAGGGGTTAAAAATTACGGAATAAATTTCGGGTTGTCACAAATGCACTACGTTCTTTGCCTATGGCCATTAAGAGGGCATCTACAGCTGGTTTAAGAATAATATTTCTTTCTCCAATTGCATTTTCATGACTGATCTGGAAAAAATTTATGTCAAATAAATATAGTATATATTAGTTGTTTGTTTATGAATTAGTATTAACAAACACCAAAACTAGATAGAAGCTCCCAGTATGACACTACATACCATCTCTTCTGCAATATGCTCCACTTCTTCTAGATTATATTTTTCCTTTTTATTTTCCCATCATTTCCTTCACATTAAAGACAATGGGGTAACTTCACCTGCACCAAATAAATTATCTTTCACATATTAAAAGAATTATCAATCGATGAAGTAGAAATCAAACAATTTTAATGTATATATACCATATTAACTAAATAAGAAATTAATAAATACATGTCCAACGATTGAAATGTCGATCAGTGGACTTACTAGTTTTTGTTTTAATTTAGTGTACTGCACGTACCATCTTATATGGGTAATGGGACTTTTATCAAACGACTTTTCCAATATCAGACTCAACCTTCAACATAGAATAAATAAAATCATCTCAAAGGCTTTATAAATTATTTAAAAATATAATGAAAGTGCTTATCATGAACACAATTTACATTTTTAGCAATTTAACGTATAACATTGAATTCTGCTAAGTGTACACTTTTAACGAATATCTCTCAATCACTTTTAACATTTTGAACAATTTAATGTATTACATTTAGCTTCTTTGGTGTACCTAAGTAGGGCTTTATGAAATGATCATTAATATATTTTGTAAAAGTTCGCTAAGTGTAAGAACATTAGACATAACAAAAATCAATTGCATGAATAGTTAGTTGAATGTTACTAACCTAAAGGGTGATTGCTTGATTGGATTGGTTATTTAAGGGTAAAAATGTCTTTTATAGTGTAACATCCCGAAATTCAGGTAAAGCTACTTAACCCTTCTATTTTGATAAGTTGTCAAGATTGGTCCCTTGAAATATTTTGTGGCAAATGAGTATATTGGGCGTACTGGGGATTATGCTGCGCTTACTCACGTGCTTATTTTGGACACGGACTTGCCTGGGTACGATAGGCGTACCCAGGGTTACATTGGGCGTAATGTGTCCAGATGCAAACCCTAATTTTTGATTTGTGCACTATATAATTGATGCTAAGGCTCATTTCTCAGCCTCCATATCAGTGAGTGAAACCCTAAGAGAGAGCCTTCCATCGTCCTTAGTGAGTGTGTGTGATTTTGGAGCTAAAACTGCCTTGGTGTGTTAATGAAGAAGAAGGAGAGGAGCTTGTGGAGGCTAGAGCTTGGAGTGCAAGTTTGGATCTGAGATCTACAGAGGAAGGAGTTGCATTTAGAGGTATAAAGTTCAAAAGTTTCCTCTTCATTTTGGTTTGTTGTGGCATGGGCCATTTCTAGGGCAAAAAGTCCCAAAGATGGAGACTTTATGAGTATAAGTGCTCCATAGTCTGAGATCCGTCCCTTTTCAGTGGTATTTGTCATTTAGATTCATAGAGTTTCCATCTTGGTCATTGACATGAGGAAATGCTTGAGTTTGATGCTTTCCAGGGTTAGAAATGAGATAATATGGGGGTTTATTACTTGTTCAGCCATGCAAAGGCATAAAGTCATCGACTTTATGGATTAAGAGGCTTAGAAATGGTCAGATCTAGAAGTTGGATGTGGGTCTTAACTGATTAAGACCTCAGGGGCTGAAAGACTGAAATTGGGAGTTACGTGGGTCGTAATCCTAGTACACGCAGCATAAGGGGGCGCGCACCCCGTTTCTATGAGGATGTCGGGTACGTCCAGCGTACATGTTTGTTATGCACAACGTAACCCGAAGGGTTTACTTTTGTTGACTTTTAGGGTTGGTCAACTTTAGAGCCTTTGAGCCATGATAGGGGTAAAATGGTCTTTTATCCTCCTGAGAATGATAAGAAAGGAAATGGTCTAGCCTTGGGAAACGTATTGATGTAGAATGTTTATTTCATATGATTAGGCGGAGGCTAGACCCAATTTCATAGAGTTCGAGATTTCCGTGTTACCCGAGGGGAGTCTTCTCACTATACTGTACCTGGAAGGGTACCTATATGCGACCGAAATGTCTTGTATGCTATGAGATGCATGTGCTATATGTTGTTATGTGATATGTATGTGTTGTGTATGCTATGCATGATATGGACCGGAAGGTCAAGATGATATGGACCGGAAGGTCAAGAGGTCACAGACTGGAAGGTCGATACGGGTAGGACTGGAAGGGCTATTGGGATTCGGGATGGAAGCCCCTGAGACACTGGGATCATAAGACCCCACAGAGTTGGGGCCTGGAAAGGAATATGTACGGTATGTGGTATTTTGGGGAACTCACTAAGCATTTATGCTTATAGGGTTGTGTTATATGTTTTAGGTACTAGTGACGATCGCGGGAAGGCGCCAGCATGATCAGTACACACACGAGGCGTTTCTCGTATTATGATCTTGGGATATAATGTTATGGGTTGTTATGTGATAGAATGACATTTTTATAACTATTATGAATGAAAGTGTGTTTTTAAAATGTGAAAAATTGTTTTGAAAATTTACGTCGTTACAGGTTGGTATCAGAGCCTTGGTTTGAGGGAATCGGGCGCATCTTTGGATGAATCTGAACTCAAATTGAGAAATTGAGAAAGTTTTTCATAAAATAAACAATTTTTCTAAAAGAGTAAGAGGTTTTGAAGAAGAAAGAATGGAGCAGTGTGTACGATCAGCTAGCACCGGAACGGTGATTTCCCAAAATGCCCTTACATTATGTGTTAAGAGATATGTTATCATATGATATGCATGCTAGATTCGGCTAGGTAGAGTGGCCTGATTTTGTGATGCCTTCGCCTAGGAACGATTTTGCTGCTATGTGATGCTTGAGAGCGAATAGGTAGCAGTGAGGAGCTTATGAGAGATCTACAAAAGGGTAGCTTATGCAAGTGAGATGTAGAGTACTTGTGAACTGGGATCCAAGGAGGAGGACTTGGTGTGAATACTGATGTGGTGTGAGCGGTAGTATAAGGGCCTGTACTATCGAAGACACCATATCAGTGCACAGTCCAAGTAAGAATCCTTAGGGTACTGGGGAACAAGTAGGGATGTGTTATCAAGTAAGACATCATGGTTGGAACACGCCACACACTTGGGAGCAGTGATGTTAGTGAGGAGGAGATCCGCTGGCTGATTCATGAGGAGGTGGCTGCTGCCATCCGAGCTGAGATTCCAGAGATGTTCGGGTCTCTCAAGACCACATTGATTGGGACCTTTGATGAGCGGTATGCAGCAGTGACTGAGGCTGCGGCTGCTGCAGCTACTTTCGTTGTTGTTGTTGCCAGGCCTCAGGGAGATGACTCGTTGTTGTTTCGGGAGTTCAGCAACACGAAGCCACCAGAGTTTGATGGGACACAGGACCCGATTGCTGCGATGAGGTGGATTTCTGATATCGAGGGATGTTTCTATACGTGTTCTTGTCCAGATCATTTGAGGGTACGGTTCGTGCTGAACCAGCTCCGTTTGGGAGCGAAGGATTGGTAGAAGTTCATGACAGCGAGCTTCACTCTAGCCGAGATTTCTTAGGTGACCTGGGAGAGGTTCACAACCATGTTCATAGATGATTATGTTCCCCCGGTGGAGAGGGAACGGTTGATTCAGGAGTTCTTGACCCTCAAGCAGGGTACTGATTCTGTTACTGTGGTTACCAGGAAGTTTCATGAGAGGGCGATGTTCTGCCCTAAGCAGGTATCAACCGAGCAGGCATCCATGAGCCGGTATTTGGGCATTTTGAGGAGGGATATCCAGGAGTTCGTATCAAACTCGACTTACCATACATTTGCTGAGCTTTAGGAAAATGCCCGGAAGAGGGAGATTGAGTTGGAGACCCAGGCCAAGGAGGAGGCCGAGTCCAGAGGACGGATCGGCAGCCGACACAGTCTCAGCCGACAGCCAAGCGGGACAAGCCCATCAATACGAGATCTGGATGCCAGAAGGGCCGCACTTGTGGGAAGTGCGGCAAGGGACATGACGGAGTCTGTCGATCGGGTGCTTGCTACAAATGTGGCAAGGAGGGGCATATCACCAAGGATTGCCGAAAGAGGTTTATGGTTTGCTTTCATTGCAACCAAACGGGTCACCGGAAGGCTGAGTGCCCGCAGTTGCATCAGGGATCAACATAGGGATCTGCACCTGCTGCTAAGGTTACTGAAGTTCGGCCGACGAAGGTGGAGGCACCAAAGGCTCGCGGGAGGGCCTTCCAATTGACAGCGGAGGAGGTCCGTGCATCGCCCGATGTCATGGCGGGTATGTATTCTTTCATATATTTATGTTGAGTTTGAATTGTTGTGCTTATATTATGATATGCATAGGTACTTTTCTTGAAAGTTCTGTACCTGCTTTGGTGTTATTCGACTCAGGTGCGAGTCGGTCATTTGTTTCCTTGGCATTTAGTCGTCACATTAGTATCCGGTGACAGGCAATGAGTCGGTCTCTGCGAGTTTCTATAGCTAACGAGCGAGCGGTGTATGTTACGGATGTGATTCAGGGATGTATACTTGAGATCTTCGATGTGGAGTTCCCAATTGATCTAGTCCCCATTGCGATGGGGGACGTACGTGTCATAGTGGGCATGGATTGGTTGAGTCGATTTGGAGCACTGATAGACTTCGAGCGTCAGTTGGTGATGACACGAGACCCTAGTGGGGGAGTACTTACGGTGTACGGCGAGGGTACCCGTCGTGAGTCAACATTTTGTTCAGCTACTAGGGCAAGGCAGAGTATACAGCAGGGCTGTAGTGGGTTTGTGGCCTACGTGATGGACACACGAGTGGCTGTTGGGAAGCCAAGTTCCATTGATGAGGTCCTGATGGTGTGTGAGTTCCCAGATTTTTTTCCTGAGGAATTGCCAGGTGTGCTTCCCGAGAGGCAAGTAGAGTTCCGTATCGATTTGGTTCCGGGAACAGCACCTATCGCCAAGGTGCCCTACCGCCTTGCGCCACCAGAGATGCAGGATTTATCCTTGTAGCTTCAGGAGCTGCTAGGGAAGGGGTTTATTAGACGAAGTAGCTCACATTGGTGAGCGCCGATCCTTTTTGTCAAGAAAAAGGATGGTTCACACCGGATGTGCATTGATTAACAGGAGTTGAACAAGTTGATGGTCAAGAACCGTTATCCGTTACCGAGGATTGATGATCTATTTGACCAGTTGCAGGGAGCGTCTTGGTTCTCCAAGAGAGACTTGAGGTCGGGATGTCATCTGATGAGGATTCGGGATGAAGATATCTAGAAGATGGCATTCAGAACTCGTTATGGGCATTACGAGTTCGTGGTGATGCCTTTTGGGCTCACCAATGCACCGGCAGCGTTCATGGATCTCATGAACAGGGTGTACAGGCCGATGCTGGATCGGTCGGTGATCGTGTTCATTGATGATATTTTGGTGTACTTGAGATCTAGAGAGCAACATGAGAAGCATCTGAGGGAGATTCTCGGGGTATTGAGATCGGAGAGGCTTTTCGCCAAATTTGACAAGTGTGATTTTTGGTTACGAGAGGTCCAGTTCTTGGGACACCTCGTTAACCAAGATGGGATATTGGTCGATCCGACCAAGGTTGAGGCAGTTATGAGATGAGAGGTGCTGAGATCACCCACCAAGATTAGAAGTTTCCTAGGTTTCGCCGGCTATTATCGGAGATTTATCAGGGATCTCTCCAAGATCGTCGTGCCTCTCACCAGGTTGACCCGGAAGGGTGTTGCTTTTTCATGGGGTCCGGAGCAGCATACCTTGTTTGAGACACTTCGTTAGAGATTGTGCGAAGCCCCGGTGCTATCACTCCCGGAAAGGGATGGAGGATTTTGTGGTGTATTGTGACGCATCGATATTGGGGATAGGTGCAGTACTTATGCACAGGGGGCATGTGATAGCGTATGCGTCGAGGCAGCTGAAGTCTCATGAGATGAGATATCCCGCCCACGATTTGGAGTTAGGGTCGGTGGTGTTCGCCCTCAAGATCTGGCGTCACTATTTGTATGGGGTTCGGTGTACCATCTACACGGAGCATAAGAGCGTGAAGTATTTGATGGATCAGCCCAATCTGAACATGCGCCAGTAGAGTTAGCTAGATGTTGTAAAGAATTACGATTGTGAAATCCTGTACCACCCAGGCAAGGCTAACGTCATAGCTGATGCCCTGAGTCGTAGGGCAGATAGCGCCCTAATTCGGGATATTTGTATGCGGTTGACAGTGATGACACCGGTGTTGGACACGATTCGGGAGGCCCATGTAGAGGCCGTGAGACTAGAGAACCGTAAGAGGGAGCGGGTGATTGGGCAGGTGCCGGAGTTCATTACCGATAGTCGCGGGTTGATGACCCTTCAGGGTCAGATTTGGGTGCCGTATGTAGGAGGAGCGCGCACCCCCTTGATGGAGGAGGCACACAAATCGAGATTTCTGATCCATCCCAGGGCCACTAAAATGTATTTGAGTTTGAAGAAGGATTATTGGTGGCCATGTATGAAAAGGGATGTGACATGGTTTGTTGAGAGGTGCTTAACCTGTCGTAGGGTTAATGCTGAGCACCAGTGACCGCATTGCTTGTTGCAGCCACTTGAGGTTCCCCAATGGAAGTGGGAACAAATTTCTATGGATTTCATCACCAAGTTGCCGAGGAACGCGAGGGGTGTCGACGCAATTTGGGTGATCGTCGACCGGTTGTCGAAGAGCGCTCACTTTCTTGCTATCAGTGAGAGATCTTCTGCTGAGAGGCTAGCAGAGTTATATGTAAGGGAGGTGGTATCGTGGCATGGAGTGCCGATCTCGATTGTATCAGATCGGGATGCACGTTTTACTTCCAGGTTTTGGAAGAATTCCACAAGGAGTTGGGCATGAGGCTGCATTTCAGTACTGCTTACCCTCCTGAGAATGATAAGAAAGGAAATGGTCTAGCGTTGGGAAATGTATTGATGTAGAGTGTTTATTTCATATGATTAGGCGGAGGCTAGACCCGATTCCACAGAGTTTGAGATTTCCAAGTTACCCGAGGTGAGTCTTCTCACTATACTGTACCTGGAAGGGTACCTATGTGCGAGCGAAAGGTCTTGTATGCTATGAGATGCATGTGTTTTATGTTGTTATGTGATATGTATGTGTTATGTATGCTATGCATGATATGGACCGGAAGGTCAAGAGGTCACGGACCGGAAGGTCGATACAGGTAGGACTGGAAGGTCTACCGGGATTCGGGACGGAAGTCCCCTGAGACACTGGGATCGGAAGATCCCACAGAATTGGGGCCTGGAAAGGCGTATGTGCGGTATGTGGTATTTTGGGAAACTCACTAAGCATTTATGCTTATAGTGTTGTGTTATGTGTTTCAGGTACTAGTGACGATCGCATGAAGGCGTCGACATGAACAGTACACACACGAGGAGTTTTTCATATTATGATATTGGGATGTAATGTTATTGGTTGTTGTGGGATACAATGACATTTTTATAAAATTATGAATGAAAGTGTGTTTTTAAAATGTGAAAAATTCTTTTCAAAATTTACGTCGTTACATATAGGTTGTTCTCCACAAATCGGGTTTTTAGATATATAGTAAGCATGTCCGTTTCGGTCGTTTGACACACACACACTCACACACGCAGAGACATATATATATATATATATATATATATATATATATATATATATATATATATATATATATATATATATATATATATATATATATATATTTGTGTGTGTGTGAGATCAATGTAGAACTAAATTAAATTATAGAACTATAGAACCATTTTATAAAAAAAAAGGAAATAATAGTTTATTAAGGATATTCCAAAATTGTAGCGTTTCGTAACGGAATAGTGTCCACCCATAAACATATGTTCATAAAAAAATATATATTTTCATAGATGCACATTATCTTCGTGTTATAAGTCTCGATAGTAGCATAATTTTGTGTCCTTAAAGGTAAAAGTACAATTGGTAAAATCATTTTACATCAAAATAAACAAATAAAAACAATTGAACTAACTAGAATATCATTTTGAATTCGCTTTTGGCTAGTACAAGTGGCAGTATACAATCACCCATTTATTCTGCACACAATTATAAAAAAAGTATAAAAACATTTAAATAACAAATACTAACCTCTGATAAGCAAGACAACAAACATCACTCACCCTCACCCACTTACCAAGTCAACATACCAGATTGAAAAAAAACAAATAGCAAATAACAACTCAATTCAGGAATGAGACACTAGTAAAAACCTTTGTTATTGCATCGGTTTTTGAAAACCAGGTCTACTTGGTTTTTATATTTCACGTCACTAAAAATCATAAAATAATTTGAATGATTGTTTCCATCATAGTTTACTAAAAACGAGTCACCAATGCACATCAGACTTCACACATTCATATCGTTTTTACATAAAAAATTGACAATTAATGTGACGACCTAAAATGGTGAGCAAATATCTTGTTTTTATAATGGATCGGTTATTAAGCAAAACAAAAGGTATTGAGGTTTCATTTTAAGTGATTCAAATCTTATATTGAAATTTGTAACTTGAAAAAACCCATAAGAAGTCCTGCCACGGCTGAAGACCATGGCTAAATGTTGTCTTTTACAGTGGGTTTTCTTATTCTACATTTACCTTGTGTCTGGTATTAAGTGATACGTAAAGACATCAGGTGATAAATACATAAGGTGTCTCGGTTTTCATATTTCTCATCACTAAATGTCATAAAATAATTCATATGATTGTTTCCACGACAATTTTCTGAAGACGAGTCACCATTGCACATCACACTTCAAACATTCACGTCGGTTTTACATAAAAAAAAGTGACAATTATTGCGACGGTCTAAAATGCTTGGCAAATGTCCTCTTTTTATAACGGGTCGGTTATAACGTAAAGAAGACTACTATGCTCATCGGAAAAAGGGGTGATTTAGACGGTGCAAGGATTATGAATAGATCAGTTGATCCAAGGAAACAAGAAGATCCATATGGGGTTGTTGGTTTTTAGTGAACAATCCATTAGGAAGGTGTGAGAGAAAGAAGAATAGAGATGGTGATCGAGGGTTTCGTCAATATATGTGTTTTAAATTAGGTTTGACTAATTTGTAGGATGAATAAGTTGATCCCATATTTACCCCTCATTTATATTTGATTCCATTGTGTAACTCTTCTAATCTAATCTGTTTATATAATAATGATAGGGTTATAAATATAGATTTACAGGTCTATGATATTAAATTGGTTCTATATATAGTAAGCACTCTGTAAAATAAAAATAGTGAACTTTAATTAAATATTTACTCGGTTTTGTGTTATATAGTAAGCATATCATTTTTTGCCATTTTTTGATCTATAAGCTAATCCACACACTTTTTAAGAATAAGAAATCAACTTTTATGTTATAAAAATGAAATCTCCAGAAATTAGGTATTATATGGAATTTTGGTGCACGTAACTTATTAATCTAAATTTGTATTAAAAGAAATCATTTTTGTCATCACATGGTATATGTATACTTATATTTATTGTTAGATTTATATGAAAATCATTATTAAATTTATATTTGGCCCTCTATATTTGAAGCGTGAAGTACTTATCCAACGCTAAAATTGTGTTTACTAGAGGGCAATTGAAGTTGGTCTAACGTGTTATATATATATATATATATATATATATATATATATATATATATATATATATATATATATATATATATATATATATATATATATATTGTACAATGAAAATGACAGTTAATGTATCTAAATTGAAATATTACATTTCATGTATGTCCATCTTTATTTCTTCTCATAACTTGTCATTGACTATACATGTGACACTCTTCCAATTTGTATACTTCAGTCTCACCTGTGTCCGAACAAGCTCACCCAAAAATCTTGAAAACATGGATGCGTTCTCACTAGAATAGTTAATCACAATGCACCATTTTATGTTCTTTGCCACTAAACTTACCCAAGTTATGAATTGTAGCTAATCTAATTTTCCCTCTAACCCGTATTGTTATCATTTGTGAAACCAATCAAACAATGCATGTAAGTAATAAATACTATATTTTAAAGAAGAGAAGAACTATATATTTACCAATCTTCATCATTCTCGACAATAACTTCATCAGTACTTTTAGCACCAGATAATGAATCATCTTCGCTTCTTTTTGGACTATCCCTAAATATCTCTTCTTCGTTTCCACGGTTATCAAATTACATTTTGTTTTTGATGGCTTTCATTAGCACATAAATATGAGCCAAATATCGAAATAAATATGTTTATGGAAACCGAAATATTGCTGATGATAATAAAATGATAAATTTTCTAGAGAATTTATCATTTATGTAAATTGAATTTTTCAACGTCATATATATATATATATATATATATATATATATATATATATATATATATATATATATATATATATATATATATATATATATATATATATATATAAAGGGAATTGAAATTTTGGGTAAATTTGAATCCATTTTATTTTGAGATTTCAAGGGAATTAATTTGAGGATTAAATTTCATATAAAGATAAAACATTTTAGTTAACAAAATAAAATATTAATACTTCAGTATCCTTTAATCTTCTATATTCTAATGGTTGAGATTTCCTCCTAGTCATATAACGAGAACAACCACTATCAATGTAACTTTTAAAATTATTCTAATTGTCTTTATTTACCTGCACAATTAAATTAATTTAGGAACCCAACCCATCTTAGGCCCTCATCAAATTTTGAATTTAGATTTAACAACTAGAAAAATCTTGGTCTTTTAAATGCAAAATGATTTCACAACTAAAACATTATTCACATTCTTCACAATTTTATAAGCTTGAGATTTTGTATCACAAAAGATTTATCACAACCAGTGATGTTTTTTTTCTAAATAAAAGCTTTGGTTTATGGAATTAAGCTTCTAAAAATTTATTTTCTTCTTTCTTTTGCTTTGATAAAGTGTTCATTAAAACAACATTTGGATTTGAAACGCCATTCTTTTGGAGAAATGATTGTTTTGAATCAATTTTCTTTGAAAAAGTGCTTGGTTTCTCAACAATTTTGTTTGATTTAACACTTCTTGAATAAAAAGAGTTTGGACCAAAATAGGATTTTGCGGCTTTTGATACTTCTTTTGAATAATTTTTCCGGTTAACAGACCATGATGGATTGTTAGACTTTTGATTTTGAACGTGACATGACGAACAAGAACAAGAACAAGTAACAACATGAGATTTAACATAATTTTTTGTCTCATTCTTTCATTTCCAAAATTTCTACCTTTCTTTCAAATTTCTTTTGAATCTCACTTTCCACTCTTTAATCTTTTCTTTTTCTTTCTTTATTGTTGTGATCAAATTGAGTTTTTATCTTTGACTTTCCTTTCCAATCATTCATCGCATAATTTTTCTTTGAAATGAAATTTACATCTTGAACCTCAAAATTTTCTACAAGACTTTGTTCAACAAAAATTAAATTCAATGTTTCTAAAATGTATCTATGTTTTACTCTCCATGACGTTTTCTCAGAAAGCCCTATTGTGTCCTCACTATTATCTATAGGTTCATAACAAACATGAGTCTCACAAGAAGAATCATTATCAGTTTTCAATATAGAAGTCAAGTCATTAGTGATTGATTTGTCTAGTCCTTTCAGAACAAACACTTGATTTGGGGTACTTTGGACTTTTGAAAAAACAACCACTTTTTCTTTTAACTTTCTGATACCATCATTCGCAACTAATTGTTCAAAGAGCGCACATTTCATCCCGATTCAGGAGGGTATTTCTCTGGAGAAATTGGCTGAGTTATATATCAAGGAGGTTGTAGCATGACATGATGTGTTGGTTTCAGTTGTTTTAGACATATATGCCCGGTTTACTTCCAGATTTTGGAAGAGGCTCCATGGCGATTTGGGTACTCATCTCTATTTCAACACACCATTGTATTCTCAAATCGATGGTCAGAGTAAGCAGACTATGTAGACTTTAGAGGTTATGCTTTGATTATGTGTTTTGAATTTCAGTGGCAATTCTTGACTGAAAGACGAAAACCTTGAGGAACAAGGTTGTTAAGTTGGAGAAGTCCAATGGAAACACCGTAACGGTTCTGTATGGATTTGGGAGCCGGAGGATGAGATGAGGGGAGCACTACCCAAAGTTATTTGGAGCAGCGGACTTCGAGGATGAAATCTGATTTAAGTGAGGGAGAACTTGAATTTGGTAAGTTTCACATTTAACCCTTGAGAATCAAAAGATTGAAATTTAGTCCTTAAGCTAGTATGCAAGGCGTACTAGGTAGTACGCTTAGTGTACTAGCCCGAATTTCATCTTGGGTCTCATCCACGTATGATGGGCGTACGTGGGCATTAATGAAACCATAATTTCTAGGGTTTACACCCTATTTAAACCTTATGATAGCCTCATTTGGTCATGTTTAGCTATCCACCACCTTCCTTTGCCCATAAATTGAAACCCTTGTGTGTTTTTGTTTGTTTTGAGCCTTAAAGAGTGTTTTGTTGGTGGTTTGTGAAGGAGAAGAAGAAGAGGACCTTTTGGAGTAGTGTCTTGAGCTTGAAGATCCTAGGATAGCTTATCATTTGCAAGCTTTCCTTTATAAAAACTCACATATTGATGATGCACAAAGCTAGATATAGCTATGTTGTTATTTTATGCTTTTTGACTCCTTGTAGTGATCGATGAGCTTCTTGACTCGCTCCAGATGTTTTGGTGTTAGATCTAAGCTTCTTTTGGTCCCCTTATTCATAAAAATGGAAGATTTATGGTGTATCTTGGACCATGTAGGTGTTAAGACCTTGATTAAGCTCTTTTTGAGCTCTTGAGCCCCATTAAGCAATGCATGTGTGTAAAGTTGCTAACTTTACGTGATGAGTGGTCTTATAGAATCAAATCTGAGAGTTTGGGTTAAAGTCTCAATGGATTAAGTGATTAATGAAGTGCCGTGGTCAACTGGGGAGTACGTTAGGCGTACCCAGCTAGTATTCTGCGTGTACTAGACCCATAGGGTGTATGCTAACTGTACGAGCTTAGTACAACCAACGTTCTCAAAAGGTGGGCTTTGGATTTCAGGCTTTTCAGTTTTGGGCTCATATTTGGACATTAAGATATTAGGGCCTTGTTGGGCCATTAGATTTCTATTTTAGGTTGATTTCATTATGTTGGGTTTTTTTGTTGAACGTCTACGAAGGGATTTTGGCCCAATTTGGAATATTGGGCCATATTTTGGCCTTGGGTGTCCATTTTTGGAATTGGGCCTTTTTAAGTAATTGGTTTGGGCCTTGGCCACGGGTCAAGTTAGGTAAAGGGTAATATGGTCTTTTATCCTACTTTAGACACTTAGGTATGAGTCGGGATCCAATTATTAATTGGATGTTATTTTATGATGATAGTGCGGTGATTTTCAGACCAACAGCCAAAGATTTATGTATGAGACTCAAAAACTTGAGGTGAGACTTCCTCACAATGTTTAGAGGGTCAAATGCACCAATGATGACCCATGGTTTATTATGTTAGGGTGCTAGATCTCTGCATGACCCTTTCATGTGTACATATTTATATGCTTAGTGAGCGGGGCCCAATGGTTATTATGTATGTTGTTACTTGCTATACTTGTATGTTTGTATGCTGGGTGGGGCTCGTTTCACAAGTTAGGGTGAGGCCCATTATACTCAGTAGGCGGACCTATTATTCGAGCTAGGCCGAGATCCATTACTCAGTGGGTGGGGCCTGTTATGCGAGTTTGGGCGAGGCCCGTTATACTCAGTGGGTGGGGTCCGTTATGCGAGTTAGTGCAGGGCCCGTTAAACTTATCGGGAGGGCTCATTATATGTTTGATATGTTTGGTAAGTGGTATTTGGGGGAAAATCACTAAGCTTCTTTCTTACGGTTTTCTGTTTATGTTTCAGGTACTTCTAGTGCAAAGGGGTAAACCTTGGGGTGATTGCAGTGCACACACTATTTTGTTCTGCATTCTTATAATTACTCTAATATTTTATGATGTAGTAATACACTTTGATCCATCTTGGTTGTATGACAATGTTTTAGATTACTGATTTATAATTCAAAAATGAAATTTTTAGGTCGTATTTGTTGGTCATTATAACTTGGTATCAAAGCCTTAGTTTGAGGGATTCGGACATATTGTTGGGTGTGTCTGAACTCAATCTTAGGATTTGGTAATAAAAATTTCAAAAAGGAGTGTTGTGTATGCAAACGACCGAGCTCAAGTAAGTTTTCCCAAAATACCTATACATGTTAGATAGATATAATTTGATTTGTGAATTTGTGAATCGTATGCTAGTTAGGGCTAAGGATCTCCTCAGTGTTTGCATGATAGCATTCTACGAGAGATGCCTTTATATGCCTATTATATGAGCTTCTAGACTTGCATGCTAGTACTGATCAGTCAGTGATAGGATGGCATGATTAGGTTATGCATGGTTCTTATTACTAGCTGCTCGAATGCTACTTACTTTCTGATTTTTTGGAGTTCACTAACATCAGCTAACTAGTAAAAGAATATGTTAAGTGTTGTAGATACTAAATAATTTCATAAGGTTAGGTTTTAACTCTATTGCACAGCTGTTGTCTGATTCCAACCGTTGTAGTGTGATAGATCATTATATTCATGAGCTAGCTAGAGGGTGTCAGTAGGAGTTTGTTCTGCAGCAATTGGGAGAGAGTGGTGTGGTGGTTGCCTATGAAAACCAAGGAAGAGATTTAGTTTTGGAAGCCTTATCTTGAAGAGGGTTAACTATATGGATAAAGAGTGACTTGGAGGATTCAAAGCAATCCTTGAGGAAAGTATGGATAGATGTGGAAGGTGGTATCAGCATGTACCATTGGAAGCAGAGAATCCGTACCTGAATCAAGGACAGCTGCGATAAAAGTAGAAATCTTGTAGAGTATGAGATCCCTTGATATATATATATATATATATATATATATATATATATATATATATATATATATATATATATATATATATATATATGGATACTGAATATACATTAAAGCCTCATATAAGCTTGCCTACAAAACCTTATAACAACGTCGTTGCTTCTTTACAATTAAAATCAGGGATTTATGGAAAACAAGAAAACACACATTGCGTTTTGGGTGTTTGTGTGTGTGTGGTCATAAAAATCAGAAGAGAGGAGGAGCTGAGACAAGGAGATGGGAGCCGATTCAAAGCATGAAACACAATTTGAGGTAATTTGGTTGAAGGAAATCGAGATACATAGGGAATAAATCGAACACACATTGGTTCTCAATCTTCGTATGTTGTTGTGTGGTCATGAGATCAGAAATAAGAGCAGGGTAGTCACCGATGGCGACAACGCTGACCACCAGAGAGGGTAACGACGGAGCTCAGCCGGAGGTGTTCGGAAAAAGGTACGAGTTAAATCAATTCCGTATTTCTGTTGTCCAAGTTCAAATTGTCGATTGATATTAAGCCCTTGTAAAATTTCCTTGATTGTCATTTTAACATAAACTTCAACTAACAAACTTCCTTCCAAACCTAAAAGCTTCTGATTTCTTGTTTCGATCCACCAGGTCAACAAGGAGACGACCTGAATTGAAGAACTTGTGAATGTTTATGATTTTTCCCTCTTAATTCTTGTTGTATTTGACATCGATCCGGTATCAATTGAAATGTCTAATCTTCAATTGAAATGTCAAGCATCAATTACCTTAAAAAAGTTACTTTCAACGATTGAAGTCATCAATTAATAGCTGTGACAACAAAAAAAATCAAGAATTGGAGCATTTTTTCTTGTTGCGTTTCTAGAATTGCCTTCTGAAGACATCAATTGCAATCGATAATTAATTGAAACTGAGGATTATTTGTATTTGTTAGCGTTGTGTGGTGTGAATTTTGAAATCAATTGTCGTACCCCAAAATCGGAACGACGGAAACGCTCTGGGACAGAGGTCGTCATGTATAGTATCATAACAATGCATAATAGTAAACATGCAACAACATCATCCATTGCATTAATAGTATAAATCAATACAAGTGTGTTCTGTGCAATAATAATAAGACACCAAAAATGAATAATCAAATTATAGACAAGTCTTGAATGTGCTTCGTCTTCTCAAAAACCAGTGAACCGTACCTCTCTACTGGTGACCTGAGAATACAAGTTATTTTGGAAGAGTTGATCAACATTTAAGCTGGTGTGTTCATAAGTATTCTAGTGTCAAATGTTTGTATATGTTTGAAGAAAATGTTTGTAAATGTGTACTGTAAATGTTTGAATCTCCTAGAAAATCCTATATTTACTACCTGAAATGTACTTTTCTACCAAGACCCGACTGTTCTGTATGTTTGTTCTTTTGTAAAAGTATGTGATTTCCCAAGTATGACTATCATTACCAAAAGATAGTTTACATTACCATTTATGTGAGAAGATCACGATACGAATGTAATGGGAAAATGAATATGTACTGTAGTATTGTATATCATAACTACTGTAGTACTAACTAACTTTAAACCAATTGTTTAATTAAGGTAAAATGTGAAGAGATTGTAACCATACTTAATTGACTAGTAAAAACACGATGTTCGAAGATGTCGAAATTATATGACATTCGCCACCCGTAGACCTGCAGGTCCCGCTGTAGCTAGCAGCAAGGTGTAGGATGGTCAGTCCCGTATAGATCTATACACAAATTCACGCTCTCCCTCCAAGAGACTCTAGTTACAAAACGTGTCACAACAATATATTTCCATGCCATGAAGTAGTGGTTCACATTAATGTTATAGTATTATTGTATTTGCATAGTATGTTCTATCTGTACTAATGTATTGTATGTTGTCTCTGTTTTAGTGTATTGTATGTTCTATCTGTTCTAGTGTTGTATGTTCCCTATGTTATATTTGTAATATGTTCCTCCTTGTTTCTTATTATAGTATGTTTTTTTTGTTTCTTGTTATAGTATGTTTGAACTGACTCATGTATGAAATGAATCTCATATGTTTCATTGTACTAGAAAGAGTGAGTAGTAGACCTCTAAACTATATATATTATAGTTTACTAGTAATGTTGTTTGAATGACTGAGTATGTTTGCACACCTTTGCTACCCAAAGGTCTTGAACTGATGTAAGAACTTTTATATCTATACACATATACATAATATCTAACTAAGATTTAAACGACCCTCAGACAAAGAACTGATACTCTAAGTCCATAACCAAACAAGGAACAGGAAATAGAGCGAGTTATCAGTCCTAAGTCCATTCAACCTTATTTATATAACTATATATGTATAGACATGATTTTGACAAAAATATAAGTTTAAAAGATTTTGATAAACAGCTTAGCATATAAAAGAGTTTCATACAATGTTTTGAAATAGTTTGTTTGATAAAACAACTTGAAGTATAAGAATTCCATTTCTTTGATTGTTACTAATCACATGTGATTGATACAATAACTATAGTATTTTCAACTTGTATCCCCCCCATAAAAACATTTAAAATCATTTAAAAGGTAAATTAGGGGTATGTAGTGAGTGGTTCTAATGTAAGATCGCTATAGGATGCTAAGTGTCAAGTGAAGTCTCGAACACAAACGAATCCTATTAAGCATCTAATGACACATATATGTATTAAGTAGTGTATATAACAACTAATCAGCATAGGGAGCCACCTTAGGTACTAGGAAACACTTGGATTGAAGTGTTACAATCACATATGATTACATTAATGGTTTACGGCCACACAAGGGTGTTCACGGCCATGGTGTTTATGGCCAAAGGGGGTTTACGACCATGGGAGTTTACGGCCTAAGAAGATCATCGGAAGGGTTTTTGGTCAATGATGTTCACGGCCCATGGTGTTCTTGGGAAGGGTTTACGGCCAAGGGAGATGCAATGGCCGTAAACTCTTGATGATCCATCTAAAGTGGTTGATTTCAAGGGTGTAATTCAAGCTTCTAATGGATAACTAGTATATGGAAAGGATACTTACGTTTTTGAAGCTTTAAGGGATGTTCACGACCACCAAGAACTAGTGTGTGTTCTTGGCGTTCTTAGTGAAAGATGATGATCTTGAAGGTCTAACCAAAAGAGGTAATTTCATGGATGAAATTTAGAGTTTTACTAGATTAAGAAGGATATCAACTTACAAATGGAAGAAACACTTACATATTTGAAGATCAAGATGAAATGCTTGATGATACTTGAGAGAGAATCGAGTTTCTTGAATTAGAAGGGTGAGAAGTGGTGAAAGTGAAGGAATATCATATAGATGGTAGGAGTTTACGGCCAGCCAAGAGATTACGGTCGTAATCTCTAGTTTACGGTCGCAAACTCCAAGACATGGAGTTTTCCAGCTTCAATGCTACACCATGAACTCTAGAAGATACTTCCTAACACCAAATCCTTGAATGTACTAGGCTAAGGACACTCAAACAAACCCTAAACAATGTTAAATGATAACAAAAAGAAGTCTGAGTTTGATTGAATTGAATGGCTATACAAAATAGAAATTTCGTGTTGTCACATCAACGATTCAATTTTGATTTACAAAGTGTGAGATTGTTGCTATAGTCTATTTATGGTGGAGTGATTCAATCAAGAACATGGAGTCGAGGTCTAATTACATCCAGATTCTCTTCTATCCAATTTTTGGATAATTAGATTTTTTTAAGGTTAATTGATTATACTTTTTTCTTGGTGGATTCTAATTTCAGAATCCCAGAAGCAATTTAAAGAATAAAAACGACACACATTCTTGACCGAGTGGCTGGGAAAGTTTGTGAAATGCCAATTTTCTCAAGACATCATTGATTTGTATGCAAGTCATCATTGTGGCAGATACTCTAGAGTTTATCATTGATTGTTTTTTATCTTCAAGTGATCCGTTCTACAGGTTGCATGGGAAAGTTTGTGCTAGGTCACTATTACATTACGCATACAAAAGGAAGGGTAGAAAGGGAAAATGAAGGGTAAAAAGGGAAAAGAGTAATTACCAATGAGCAAGAGGGGCAGCACTGGATATGTGTTACTTACAGCTTTATATTAAGGATTATCTTTGGTTGTGGAGGGTGTATTTGAAATTAGGTGCATCGGCTTTGTATCTGGGACGATTGGCTTCTATGCGTGTATCTGGCTCACTAGGCTAATTTACTCTATGGTCAAGATTGATTGATTGATTATGTAGTTTTCCTGATTATTTATATGGAGATTATAGTGCTTTATTGTTATGTTTAGTTATACAAATTCATTTTTGGTAATTGGATTTGGAATTTGATGAGTTTTCTTGGATAATTTGTATGTACAGATTTGAGGGCATTATTAAGGCATCTTTTCAATCTTGTTTATCATAATTTTTATCTTGATTCTAAAGTATTATTATGCTTCGTGTGCTTTTGTGGGCATTGCTCCTGCTAATTTGGTTCATTTCCAAAAGGCTAAAACCATCATCTCCATTATCGGTTAAAAACTCCATCTTTGGACAATTAAAAATAATAGCACCTTATGTTTATATCTAACACCTAATAACAGCATACTTTCATTTTCATTCTTTAACAACATCCTACTTTTAGTTTTAACCAACAATAGTATCATACTTTTATTTTTAACATATAATAGCATCGTACTTCCATTTTTTTTACACAAAATACCCCATTGCTTCCATTTTTTACACATAATAGCATTAACCATTCAAAATTTTCATTCCAAAACAACAACTTACATGATTTATGTCCAAAACTGGAAAAAAAATACAATTAACCAAAACTAGAAAAAATGACAAGTAACCAAAACTGGAAAAAGATGACAATTAACAAAAAAAAGGTCATGAACGGTCCATGATCTCTACTGGTTCTTCCACGAAGTTGAGGCTCTCGTTGATCTCAATCTCGTCAAGTGGGGTTACAAGAGTCTCATCGGATAGACACTTTTTTAAGTTCAAGTGGTGGAAGGTAGGGTGTACGATACTAAGTTGGTGAGGTAGTTTGAGTTTGTAAGCTATAGGGCCGATTCTAGCAATAATCTCAAAAGGCCCTATGTATCTTGGATTTGGTTTTCCAAACTTTTCGAAGTGTATCAAGCCCTTCCAGGGTGAGACTTTCAATAAAACGTTGTCACCAAACTGGAATTCCAATGGTTTCCTTCTCTTGTCTGGGAAGCTTTTATGTCGGTCTCTAGAGGCTTTCAATCGTTCACGAATCTGAACGATCTTCTCTGTTGTTTCTCGTATGATATCCAAACTTATGAGAGTGCTGTTAAGAACTCGTCCTTTAGCTAATTGCGTGTCACCCACCTCAGCCCAACGTAGAGGGGATCTGCACTTTCGGCCTTTGAGGGCTTCAAATGGAGCAACCTTTATGCTCGTGTGATAACTATTGTTGTAGGAGAACTCAACAAGGGGTAAATGAGTATCACATACCTTCCCATTGTCTATCACACAAGCTCGCAACATATATTCCAATGTTTGAATAGTCCTCTCACTTTGTCTGTCGGTTTGCAGATGGTAGGTTATACTCATGTCCAGCCTAGTTCATAGGGAACTTTGTAGCGACTGCCAATACCTTAAAGTGAATCTACTATCTCTATCAAAGATAATGTATATAGGAACACCATGCAGTCGAACGATCTCCCTAATGTATGTTGTCGTTAGTTTCTCCATATTGTCAGTTTCCTTGATAGGCAGGAAGTGTGCGGACTTTGTTAACCTGTCTACGATCACTTAAATGGTATCGAGTGTTGAGCACTTCAGTCATGACCAAGTCTCTGAAACCACCGTGATTCGGAGTCCAGATCCGGTCCATGAAATATAAGGCTCCGCCACCCTTGACCTCTAAGTTTTTATCAATCCCTCTTATTCACCCGCCACTATTTCAGGTTTCAAGGCTTCCAGTTGAGCCTCCTTAATTTGTGTGGACAGATATGAATGGATAGTCATAGTCAATGATTTGACTCTACGACCAGAGTATTCTTTCTGACTTATGGCGTCAGCTACTACGTTGGCTTTACCGGGATGTGTAGTCATTGAGTAGCTCTACCCACCGTCGTTGTCTCATATTGAGATCCTTCTATTTGAATATATGTTGAAGGCTCTTGTGGTCTGTAAAGATAGTGCTTCTTGTACCATACAGGTAGTGTCTCCAGATCTTCATAGCAAATACCACTGCTCCTAACTCAAGATCATGTGTGGTGTAGTTGACTTCGTGTGTCTGTAGCTGCCTTGAGGCATAGGTGATCACCATACATCGTTGCATAAGAACACAACCAAGCTCTTGGTTGGATGCATCGAAATAAACCACGAATTCTTCTATCCCTTCTAGGAGGGATAGTATCGGTGCGCTGCATAAGGCTTCGTTCAACGTTTGGAACGCTTTTTCTTGTTTTCATCCTAGTCAAAGGCCGCACCTTTTTGGGTCAATGTAGTAAGAGGTTTCACGATCCTAGAGAAGTTCTAAATGAACCTGCGGTAGTAGCCAGCGAGGCCTAGAAGTTGATGAATTTCGGTAGGCGTCTTCGGTGCTGACCAGATCTCAATGGCTTTTATTTTGGAAGGTTCCACGTGAATTCCCTCTTCGCTAACACGTGACCCAATAATTCGATTCTTTGGATCCAAAATTCGCATTTAGAGAACTTCACATAAAGTTTCTCAGATCGTAGTGTTTATAAGATCCGTCGTAGATGTTTATAATGCTTTTCCTTACTACGAGAGTAGATAAGTATGTCATCGATGAATACAATAACAAACTAATCCAAGTAAGGTTGGCACACCCAGTTCATTAAATCCATGAACACCGCGGGTGCATTAGTTAATCCAAATGGCATCACTACAAACTCGTAGTGTGCATAACGAGTTTGAAAGGCTGTCTTCGGAACATCTTCCTCTAACACTCATAACTGGTGATACTCGGATCTTAGATCTATCTTTGAAAAGTAATTCTCCCTTTGCAATTGGTCGAACAAGTCATCTATGCGAGGCAGGGGGTAACGATTCTTGATGGTAAGCTTGTTCACTTCTCTATAGTCGATGCACATCTGGAACGACCCGTCATTCTTCTTTACGAACAAGACTGGTGCTCCCCATTGCTGAGTAGTTTGCTAAGTTGACCCGATAGCTCCTGCATCTCAGCTGGTGCTAGACGATAGGGTGATTTGGCTACTTGGGTAGCCCCTGGAACTAAGTCGATTCTGAACTCGACTTGGCATTGTGGTGGTAATCCTGGTAGTTCTTCTCGAAAGATGTCGGGAAAGTCGCATACTTCTGGGATGTTCTTTAGGTCTTTCGACTCTTGGCTCGTTTCGACAACATGAGCAAGGAATTTATGACATGCCTTTCTTAAGTAATTATGAGCTTGTATACTCGATATGATACGAAGGTTTATGCCGAGTTTGTCGCCGTAGATAACTATAGTTTCATTAGATGGTAGATTAAGGTGAACAACTTTTTCATAACACATGATGTCAGCACAATGAAGACTCAACCAATCCATGCTGATTATGACGTCGAAACTTTTAATTGTGACCGGCATAAGCTCGATTGGGAATGAATGGCTATCTAGGGTTAGAGTACATCCTATGTATATGCTGCTAGTGCTTTCTATTTTTTCGTTAGCCATTTCTACAGTGAACAGTTCTTTTAGTGAACGTGGTTTTTGTTTAAGTAAGTGAGCAAATTTCAGGTTCACGAAACTCCTTTCCGCTGCACTATCAAACAGTATGCATGCATAAGAGTTATCGAGGAGAAACGTAACAGTGACCACTGTAGGGTCGGCTATTGCTTCCTCGTGGCCTATAGCCAAAACTCTTCCTACTCCACCCGCGTTCCCTTCCTTCGGGTAGTTTCTATTGAAGTGGACCACCTCGCCACACCGGTAGCAAGCCTGGCCCACACCAGCGTCGACGACTTGGTTGATCGGCCTTGCCGGAGACTTGCAGAAACGGGCAGTATGCCCTTTCCTATTGCAGTTAGAGCACTACCTTTCCAGACAGGGTCCCTTGTGTTGGAAGCTGCATTTGTCGCACTTGGGCAAACTTCAAGCATACTGCTTCATCGGCGCAGTAGCATAGTAGGTGTTATCGCAGCATGAATAGACACGGCCTCTTGCTTTTTGGCAGAGTTCTACGCCACTTTGTATTCTTGTTATCCCAAAACTTTTGCTTGTTGCCAGTAGCTTTTCATGGTTCCGGGACAGTGGTGGTTCTTGTTGGTGGTGTGTGGACTCCATGATCAATGAGTTGCTGTGGCTGTCGCTTGGCACTGTTGAAGGTAGTGGGCTTTGAAGCTAAGACATTCCCCTGAAATGGAGGCACTAGCCTCCATATATACCTCTCAATTCTCTTTCCCTTAGTAGGGACGCTTCCCAAACATAATGCCAACAGATCGCTGAATCTGGCAGTATAGGCTACTATGTCGGAGCCCTTCATGGTTAGGCTCTAGAGTTCCTGTTCAAGTGTCTGAACCTCACCCCTCGGGTAGTACTCTTCAATCGTGATCTCCTTCAGAGCTTCCCAACCCGTAACATTAGCCACCATTAGAGTTGAAGGGTTTTCAGCATTCTAACACTCCTAAGGTGTACATGCAACCCTAGAAACCTTGGATCTATGATTCACTAAGATACATGCAAATTGGTTTTACAAGGTCCTTAACCTATCTAGCATAACAAGGGGAACTTTTGAACATAAATGCTAGAAGAGGAACATATCATTTCTTTTTTGGATTCCTTGAGAACCTTGTGAGCCCAGCACCTCAAGAAGAACATACCTTTTCTTGCCTTGGAGCTTGTTATATAGTTGTGGCACAAGTAGGGTTACACCATGTAAACCCTTGTTGTCATGGCTTTTCATATTCCATGATCCATGGGTTTGCAACCTCCATGGATTATCCATGGAGCACCTTATGGGTTTTAACCCAATCCATACAAACCATGGATCATTAGCCCACTATACAAGAATAGATAATTTACATAATCAACCCCATACATTTAATTAGTCTCTTTTTGATCACTTAATAATTTCCAAATTAATTCTTTGATCAATACTAATTAAATAATATTATTAATATATTAGAACTTATAATATATTAATAATCCATAAGTGTCCTTTCTCTCATTTAGTCTATACAAGTGTTGCAATGCCATGCAACCCAAATGGACCACACTAATCGGGTCAAGTACATTCCAGAAATAGTTATGAACTTAGACACCTAATCCAACAGTCTTCTACTTGGATAAGTCTAATAACCATAATTGCAAGAATGACTTCAGGAACCGATCAGCAATCGTAGCTCTTTTAAGGTCTCGCGGAACTGAGATGATGATGATACACCATTTAAGATAAGTGATCATATAATCCTCTGTTCTAAATATCAGCCGGGCAAATACATGGAACAATGTCTTACTTATTGTCCAACAGTTTGGTTCTCAGTTTCCGAATTGTTTGACATATAACTTAATTGAACACATCAACATGGGTCAAAACAAAATCATCGAGGGGCCCAGATATCGCTTCTAATCAAAGAAGGAACAGATAAACTTTGACTCATATGCTTGTTCTACTACTTGTTGAATCATACATAAAGACATGTTTTGTAACATCGAGTTACCAATGCCTTTTCGTACAATCAATGTATAACCAACTCATAGGCAACAAGTCATATCTCTAGGTTTGAAGACTTTTATGATATTACCATCTCACGATCACTCGAGATAAATTCCATGAAGTGATACCAGTGAGCGTTGGTTGAGTCCAATACTCAGAACTTATGAGCACTTCATGAGTGTTGTAGCACCATGTGTTATGTCCAACAACTTAAATATCCTCTAAGCCAACTCATGATAGTCTTGATTCATATCTACTTCCAACATATGACCGACAGTGGAGAATTTGAATAATATGATATACCATAACATAATTATTCTGGAAGTTAAAACATGCAAAATGAAATTATAGTAAATGATTGACAAAAGATAGCAACACTTATACTTATAAATAAACAACAACTTTTATTTATCATCAAATTTCAATTACACTTTACAAATTTCAAAATTATCTAACTACTAAAACTAATATCATCCTTCAGCCATATGTGCCTCGCATTCAAGAGATGTTTAACCCTGCCCAGGCCCTTCATGAGGGGATCTGTCGGGTTCTCATCCGATGATACCCAGTTGGCCACGAGGAGTCCTTCTTCCATTCGATGACTGATGAAATGGTATTTTCTATTGATGTGTCTGGATCTCCCATGATCCCTTGGTTCCTTTGCTAAGGTAACCCCTCTTTCTGTTGGATTAGTGTCTAAGTCCATAACTATTTTGGTATGTACTTGACCCGATGGTGCATGGTCTTTTTGGGTTGCCTTCACCAAAGCAACTTGATAGGATGAATAATGGAGAGAAAGGATTAAATATGATTTATTAATATATTATGAGAATAATATATTAAAGGAGAAATCATATTGTTTAATTAATATTAGTCAAGAATTAATAAGAATTAAGTTTGTGGCTAAAAGATATTAATTAAACTTAAGGGACTAGAATTGTAATTATAAGATAATTGCAATTGGGCTATGGATTGCCTTATATTATAAGGTTGGACGAATTCTATGGGGAAACCCATTAGAAATCGTCCAAGGCCTTTAAGGAAAGGAGTCCATGGGTTGCTTAGGTCTTAAGCATCCAAATTAGGGTTTCCTTGTTAGATAACCCTAATAGCCTCACTATTTAAGGAGCCCTTATGCCCAAAAACGTGGACAAGCTTCCTTCTAGGGTTTCCACATGTTTTGGGCAGCCTCCTTCTCTTCTCCTCTTCATCCTCTTGCTCTTGGTGTGTGTGAACCATTAGAGGAGTGACATTTGTGACTCTAAGCTTTCTAAAGTCAATACAAGAAGGAATTTTGATTGTTATTGCTAGGTAACAATCAAGGTAATATCTTAAACCCATTCTTATGTTAATACGATTATTTATATGCTAGAATTAGGGTTTATAGTCTTGGATAACTTGCATGTACAATAGAGAAACCTAGATCCAAGCATTAGGGTTTGTATGAGCGCATAGGATGTTCTTATGACCAAAACCCATCAGTGGTATCAGAGCCTTGATTGGTTTCTATTGTATTGATGCCTTGTTTGTTTGTTCAAGCTGTAAAATCGATTTTTTGGCCCCCTGTCTGATAAACTCGGCGAGTTCCAATGTGGACTCGGCGAGTAGCTCCAACTCGGCGAGTCCATAGAGGAACTCGGCGAGTTCAAGCGTTAGAAGGAGGGTGTTTCGGGATTTTTACCTATTTTGACTTAGGATAATTGCCATAATTTTTAAAAATTAATAAAATTCGAATTTTATTGAATCCTTATGATTATCCTTGTCAAAATAAAAGATTTTGGTCATCTAATTAGATAATTGTTACCTTATTTGATAAATGTTAAGTTATGGAAATTATTTGATCATTATCTTGCAAGAATTTGAACTAGATCTAATTAGATAACCACCAATTATAGTTAATTGCCTTATTTGAATTATGTGATCTAGAATATTCTTGACTAAGTTTGGAAAAGTTTCAAATTAATCCCTTTAGGTTTTATAGTTTAAATTAGAACTTGAAAGTTTAGAATTTAAATAGTTGAAACCCTAATGTTTTGAAAAAGGTTTCAAAACATGCCCTCAAGTTTTAGAATTTAAATTTTGATTGAAAAGTTTGATTTTGAAATATTTAAATTCTAAACCCTAATGTTTTGAAATGTTTCAAAACTTGCCCTCAAGTTTTGGAATTTAAAAGTTCATTAAAAGTTTAATTTAGGAATGTTCAATTCTAAAACCCTAGTATTGTTTTGAAAAGTTCAAATCACACCCTTATGGTTTTATTAATTAATTAAGGTGTATAATTAAAAGAGGTTTAATAAATCCATAAAAGTTTAGGTTTACAATTTAATTGAATTAAAAGTATAATTGTTAAATTTGACCTCCTAGTATTTTAAAAGTGTAAAATACACCCTATACTATATATATAACATTAAAAGTCTAACATTATATATATGTATGAGTAAAAGCCAGTCTTACCGTTAGTAGGCCTCATTCACGAAGCTGGTCTATAAGGGGTGTTTAAGGAAATTGCCAATAAAATGGTGATTGAATGGGTATCCACTTTTACCCACCGCACTCTTGACTAGTGGAGGGTCGTTAGCTGAACGGATAGGATAGGACAAAAACCTTCCATTATAAGTATAATGAAGTACAAAAGTAACTAAATGTTTTACAAATTCCTAATCTTAGTTACTTAGGCAAAAGTGAATTGATGCAATTCAATGAAATTACACTTTGTGCCCTTGCGAAGACGTTAGTGGAGCGTGTGTGGTTTACCGGCACACTAAATGGTTCTAAGCAAAGGTAGCAAAGGGTGAATCAATGTTTGTCATAGTTTGGTGGAGCGTGTGTGGTTTACCGGCACATCGAATAGGTGACTGTAACATGTGAGGGCACCATGTGAGTTTGCATGGTTATTCACACCCACTTTGTGATCCTCGGCATCCCAGTCACAAACTAGAGGGGCATATCGAGATTTAAACATGCCATTGAAATGTTCAATGAATCTCAAAGGATCTAGGAGTTTTCATAGGTTTAAAACTTAAATTTCTTTTTCGTTTTTCATGGTGGAAATTAGTGAATCGTCATTCACTTACCTTCAAATATTCTGCAACTAGATTACAACATCCCTTTTCTAGGTTGTAGCATATTGTGTTGGGTCCTAGCCTTAGTATCTCATTTGGGTGATTTACTAAGGACTCAATCAATCAACTAACTTGAGTTCGTTTTCTCTCGTTTTATAGATGTCAAAGTATGACAACTATGGTCTTCCCAAATCCCGTGGAACAAGCATTCCGCACGAAGATGATATTCCACGATTCGATCGAGGAACAAGAGATCATGTTTCACTTCCTCCACCTCCTCCAATTATTCTCCCTAACCCACAAGATCGAAGGCTTGAAAAGTTCAAGCTCACTCAAGGCCTTTTGGCAAGTAAACATAAAGAAGGAAAGTCGGTGTGTGCACACGTCCTAGAGATGAAGTCACACATTGATAGGTTAAGAATGTTGGGATCTGTTGTCTGTGAGGAGATGTTTGTTGATTGGGTTCTTCAGTCACTTCCTAACTCATATAGTGAGTTTGTAAGAGAGTACTATATGATGAACTGCGGCGTGACCCTTATAGATCTCACCTATACGCTTATTGTTGCTGAATCAACAATGGTTTGGCGCAATAGAAAAGCAAAGTTGATTGGTGAATCTGCCTTCAAGACCTCTATGGATATAGACAATGGCAACGAAAGACATGCTATGATCGAAAAGTATGATCATAAGAGAAAGGCAATGTCTGAACTAGTTCCATGTCCTGTTCCAAAAGAGTCAATTTGCTTTTATTGCCAAGAGAAGGGGCATTGGAGACGAAGCTGCCCTATTTACCTAAGAGATCTAAGAGATGGGAGAGTCAAAACGTATGGCTCTACTTTAGGTAAAATCCATTGACTAACTCTTTTAAGCTTCTAGTCTAGATTCTTAATGCATAATGTGATGAGATTACAATTGATGTTTTGTAGGATCGAAGAAAAGAAAGGAAGCTTAAGGGAAGAAGTGAGCAGAATCTAACCGTAAAGGAATGGATTTCGATCGCATTACTTGAAGATTAGATTCTTAAGCTACTACTTAGAGTTAGAGTTAGATTGCTAAGAAAGATGTATTAACATAGTTTTTCAAAGAACTGCATTGTAAGGACAAATTTTTTTCCGCAATAAAATAAATTTTGATTTTATATTATTTATTTATTCTTGCAATGGCGTGTATGAAAAATTGATGTTAGAATGTTTCTATTATTAGCAATAATGGATTTGATTCTTAATTATGGAAATGTCGAAAAATTACCAAATAAGGAAAGTTTCTCATCGCCCAAGTTTCAGTTGGACAGAAATTTGGAATCACGCAACTTGATTGCATGATGAATGAGAAATTTCATATTTGAAAATTAGACTAATTCGTTGACAAAGTTTCAAGTGAAAGGACTAGGAAATCGAGTACACAACTTGCATGTTGATCAAGTCCACCATAAGAGTAACAAAGATATTCGTTATGATTTACTAAAGGTTTAGTAAATATGATCATACTTATATGATTAAGTGTAATTCTGAATTGATTAAAAAAGTTTAAATCAATAGCAGAACGAATAAGAAGAATCAAGTAGGCAGAAAGATAAAACTTTCTCGATTCTAAGAAGAAGGGAGAGTACCTTTTATGCTTTATGATATGTCTTAATAATTAAGAACCATATCTCAATTGATCCTCTAAGTGAGTCTTAGTACAATTGAATGTCTAAGAAGAGGAATCAAGAATTGAAGAAATGGTTAAATCAAGAAGTCAATCATACTTCGTTCCAAAACAAGTCTTAGAGTTAAGATTGTGACATTGAGTGAAAAGTATTAAGAAGGTTTATAACATTCATCAAATGTGGAAAGTTGTGATGTCTAGGATAAGACAAAGACCAACTAGGACCAATTTATGAAGTGTTTTGATAAAAACTACACTAACTCTTGAATGTTTGTTTGTCAAGAAATGTTTATTGACAAAAGAATCTTATATGTCAAGGAGTCAGTGGGAGTCTTAATGGTCTTGAAAGGTTTCAAGAACAAATCAAAATAGACCTTATCGATCTGTAGGGTTTTGAGCATTTTAACACTCCTAAGTGTACATGCAACCCTAAATACCTTGGATCTATGTTTTCTCTATTATACATGCAACTAAGAACTTCCAAGGTATTATCCTAATCTAGCATACAAAACAATGAATGTAACAAGATAGAATACATACCTCTTTGATGTAGAAAGTCTTCATGAAGCTTGAGTGCCTAGTGCTCCAAGTGTGACACCTCAAATGGTTCACACAACACCAAATACACTTGGAATAACTTGAGAGAATTCTACACTTCATGAAATCGGCTAGCCCTTCTATATAACACTCTAGTGGCCGATTTTGTCAAGAATAAGATGTTTATATAGTGTTACAATTAGGGTAAACCCTAATTGTCATGACTTTCCATTTCCTTGGATCCATGGGTTCAAATACACCATGGAGCATCCATGGACCATCCTATGGGTTTTAGCCCAACTTGATTATCCATGGAGCATTAGCCCACTATACAAGTATGGATGATTTACACAATCAACCCATATATTTAATTAGTCTTCTTTTGATCACTTAATTAATCCTAGATTAATTCTTGATCAATACTAATTAAATAATCTTATTATTCTTATTATTAATATACTAGAACTTATAATATATTAATAACCATAAGTGTCTTATTTCTCTCATTATAGTCTATCCAAATGCATGATTCCATGCAACCCTAATGGACTATGCCGGGTCGGGTCAAGTCTTACCAATTATAGTTATGGACTTAGACATTAATCCAACAGTCTCCCACTTGGATAAGTCTAAAACTAATATTGCGTATGACTTCAGGAACCAACTGGCAATCATAGCTCTCAAAAGCTTCTATCAAACTCTGACCTTGTAGATGAACTCTGACCTTTGTCAGTGAATTGTCAATTAGATAAGGGATCATATATTCCTCCATTCAAGATATCATATGGACTGAGACATGGATTATAATCATTCTCTCTGTCCATTTGTTGTTTCCCGATTTCCGATTTATGACAACTGACTAATTGAACAACTCAAACCAGTCCTGGCCCGGCCGAGCACTTCCATTTGTCATCATCAAATCACCGAGGGGCCCACAGATATCGCTTTTATCCCGAAGGTAAAAGGAACGGATAAACTTCGACTCATATGGCTTGTTCTACTACTTGTTGAATCATACACAAAGACACGTTTTATAGCACCGAGTTACCAAATGCGTTTTTGTGCAATCAATGTACTATCAACTCATAGTAACAACTCATATCTCTAGGTTTGAAGAATATAAGATATTATCGTCTCATGATCACTCGTGATAAAATCCATGAAGTGATTCCAATGAGCGCAGGTTGAATCCAATACCCAGAACTTATGGGCACTTATGAGTGTTGTAGCCCTTTGTCCAACACCTTAGACCTCTACAAGCCAACCCATGACAGTCTTAATTCATATCTACTTCCAAAATATGACCGACTGTGGATGGTTTGAATAACTTAGTCCGGAAGAATAACCTAGTTTATTCGGGAAGTCAAAACATGCAAAATGAAACACAATAATAATTGAATCCAATATGGTATCAGAACCTATGAACATAAATAAAACACATTTTATTTATCACCATCTGATTACACATTATTCATTGTATACTGTTTCAACTATCAACTTTATTCTTGAATTTAAAACAATAGTTGTCCCATGCTCCAAGCATGTACACTATGTTTTCTAAACATTAGTCATGCCACACACCAAGTATGCATACTATGTTTGTCTATGATCTTTACTTTGTGAACTAGATCAACTGAACATAACTTCAATGATTCTGTTTTCACACTCCCAAATCCTTACTACAAATGCAAGAATTCCAAATTCATGCCATTTACTAAAATCTGTTAGATTCTAAACTTATATGCATTGATCCTCTTGTAATGATTATGCACAAAGTCATAAAGACTTGACAATAAACATTACAGAGCATTCCAAAGGAGATCAACTCCTTGGAAACATCCTTCTTGCCTTAAGTTTCCTTAATCTTACACAGATTGAAAAATCTAACTTTGAAACATTTCCAGATTCCATTTTGACTATCACTTCTGAACAAGAGTTGCCTCCTTACAAATTATGTCAATATGGTCCTTCCAGAATTATCACTATACTTCCAACTGTCCTTGAGCAACCAATCTTTGGTAAACCTTAGATTTTCCTCAACAATTGTTTAATCCTTTTAGTTATATCCAGTTCTAAACCTTTTCCCTTCTTAATGCCCCAAGCATCTGGAAAATTTTAGAAAGGATGAATATATATAGCACATGTAATCGATCCTATATCCGAAGCATATGGGACACGATTCATGATGTCTCACATAAAGGCCAAACCAGTCTTTTGCTATAACATTTCCATTTCTATTTGCCAAGTTTTCATAATTCAGATTATGAAAAGGGATGCCGTAATCATAATAGAATTTTAGAACGCAAATAATGGACCTATATACAGAATTTCCTTATGTTGAGCCAGTCCAACATGAAATTCATATATATATCCTTGACTAAATGATTAAAACCTCACGATCTAAGCTTATAGATTTGAGATGAAGTATAATTTCCTCTCCCTTAATTATAGCGAAACAACTCTTTCCCAATTGAAACTTTTGTTTTCTATAATTAACATTGCTAACTTGCAATACTTATCATAATTATCATGCTCCCACTAACATGATGATTCTTAGCATAACACTTATGCTCCCACTAGCTTTGACATGTACTCAGAAATCAGCTAACTTTCTTACCAAAGTTCAGATTTCTGATACTAGATTGTTTTTTATAAGACTTTATCAAAATCATACACCTTCCCTTAGATAGCACACTTTTGTGTCTAAACAATTATGAAGAGGGATGCCGTAATCATAATGGTTAGACCTTTTTGCCACTTCTCACAAGTCCAGGTTAGTGTGCCGGTAAACCACACACGCTCCACTAACGACTTTGAGAATGAAAATATCACAATTGCTATCTAGCTAAAATCTACTTAGTGAAAGTGTTTCCTTACCATCATTTTCATGAATCGGAGAGAAACCTTATGACACTTAGATTTAATGGTGTATGTGTTCTTATCCATGTGAATTGTCAAAACCATAGTCACAAGACAAGGATAATGACAAATCCAAACTCATATCGACTGAACTCAATCTTAACTTCTTTCCACCTGGCACCTTAAGGGCCTGCCATTGCTTCCAAGTTGTTGTGAAACAACTTGAGAGCTCTAAGAACTCATATGCAAAGCCAACTTTAACTGGAATGGGCACAGAATATGTCAACACGATAGGTTATAAACCTCAAGTCGTATGCTAGTGAAGAACGCCAGGTTCTCTTCTTGATTAGTTCTTTAGACTTTCAAGACCTTTAAGACTCCCACTGTCCTCTTGACCTATAAGACTCCCTTGTCAAACATCCAAGAGATAGTGTGGATTCTAACCAAGACAAACACTTCACACAATTGGCCTAAGTTGGTCTTTGTTTTATCCAAAACATTACAACTTACCAATTTCAAATGTACAAGAGTAAAAACTTTTACTCTTACATTTGACAAGTGTTTTAAACCTTCTTTAAGACATGTCACTCAAATTACAATCTTGGAGTATGAATCTAAGACTTGTATTGCAACGAAGTATGACTCATCTTCTTGATTTAACCATTTCAACAATTCAAGATTCCTCTTCTTAGTCATAAGAATGCACTAAGATTTCCTTAGAGAAGTAATCTTGATATGGTTTCTTAATCATTAAGATAATCACAAAAACTGATACTAAAGTACTCTCCCATCTTTTTAGATTTGAGAAACTTTTATCTTTATGCCTAAGTTGATTCTTCTTATTCGCTCTGCCTTACATTGGAACCTTTTCCAATGTCTCATAGTTACACTTAAGCTTGTAAGTATAATCATATTTACTAAGCTTTCGTAAACTATGACGAATAGTCTTATCAATCTTTTGTGGTGGACTTAATCAGTGCACAAGAATGTGTACTCGATCCCTTAGTCCTTTACTTGACTCACACATGCATGTGAACAAGTAATTGGTCTTAATTTTTCCAATACTTGAAAGTTCTCATTCATCATGCTATACAACTTGCATGATTCTGAGTTCCGGTCCAATTGAAACTTGGGTGATGAGAATCTTTCTTTATTTGGTAAATTTTGACATTACCACAAATGAAAGAAGCAATTTCATATTTCCACTCTTGCTATTAATGGAATCATATAAGCAACAATTTTTCCTCAAATGCCATTGTAAGGATATTTTAAAATAAATAAAATCATAAATTTTTCTTTTATTCTAAAACTTTGCGGAAAAACTTATCCTTACAGTGCAAAAGCACATGAAAACTTTTTTGTTATCTATTCCTAAGCAATATCTCATAACTCGTAAGAAGTAGCTCAATAATCCGATCTTCAAACTACGCGATAGAAATCTATCTATGCGATCAGATTCAGCATATTCTTTCTTTAAGTTTCTTCAGTTTTCTTTGATTCTTAAAACATCACCATGTGACCTAGTCACATCATATATCAGGAATCTCAGAATAGAAACTTAACAGAGTTAGATAGTGGACTTTACCTGAAGTAGAGTCAAACTTATTGACTTTAACATCCTTAGGTAAATTTGGCAGCTTCGCAACCAATGCCCCTTCCTTTGGCAATATAAACATATGGACCCTTTGATGATGGTACACGGGACTATCACAGACTTAGTTTTTTTTTTTTTACCATTTGGTCAACCGAGTTGACTATGGCCGATCCCTTTCCATTGGGAAGAGAATGCTTTTCTGGATTTCCTGTGTCACTATTGTCAATGTCCATAAAGTTTTAGGAAGTTGATCTTAGCAAATAGATAAGAACATTAAGGGTCTTGTCATAGTCTGTTTCATAGGTGTCTCAAAGGAACTTACTATGTGACTTAGAAAGTGATTGCACCACCAACTTTCTCAAGACTTTGACACCCAACTCTCCCGGCTTGTCAATATGTGACTACATCTCCTAGACGTGACCACCTTTACTTGCCAATAGGGCTTGAGTGACCTTAAACTTTTCAAGAACTTGTGGGATAGGGAGAATAATTTGAAGAGGTGAAAGAAGTATGATTTCCATGGGATATCATCTTCATTTTGGAAAGCTTGTTTCAATAGATTTGATCTTAAGTTCTTAATATGACACCCAATATGAAATATTAAGGCTAGGACCCAACACAATACTTCTATAACTTGGAAGAGGTATGTTGTAATCCAAGCTATATAATATTTGAAGGTAGGTGAATGACGATTCACTAATTTCCACCAAGATAAACGAAATGTATTATTAGGTTTTAATTGGTTTTGAAACTCCTAGATCTTTGAGATTCATTGAACTGTTCAATGGCATGTTTCAATCTCGAGTGTGCCCTTCAGGTTTTGTGACTGGGATGCCGAGGATCACAAAACAAGGTGTGAAGTAACCATGTAAATTACTTGGTACCCTTAAGTGTTTACCCCTCAATCGATGTGCCGGTTAACCACACACGCTCCATCGATACTATGAGAAACATTAAGTTACCCTTTGCCTACCTTGTTAAATACGAGTTAGTGTGCCGGTTAACCACACACGCTCCACTAACCGACTTAAACAAAGTGCAAAGTGTAATTTCATGGATTAGCACCTTATTCACATTTTCCTAGGTAACTAAGATTGGGTATTATTAAGGGTTTAGTTACTTAGTATTTATCATTAATACTTTTAATGAAGGGAGAATTATAGTCCTGTCAAACCCGTTCGGCTAACGACCCTCCACCAGTCAAGCAAGCGGTGGGTGAGAGTGGACACCCATTAAGTTGCCATTTTATAGGCAACAACCTTATACCCACCTTATAGACCGGCTTTGTGAATGAGGCGTACTAGCGGTAAGGCTGACTTTACTCTTATACATATATATATTATTAACTTATAATATTATAAAATATAAGGGTTGAATTTTAACTCTTTAAAATTCTAAGGGCTAACTTGGAATTAAAGTATTCATAAGTGAAAACTTTTCAAATTCCAAAACTTGAGGGCATGTTTTGAAACTACTCAAAACTAATTAATTCCATAACTTATGTGTTTAAAGTAGTTTTAATCCAAAAACTCTTCAAGTTCCATAACTTGAGGACAAGTTATGGAAGACTTTAAACTAATAAAATAATTAACTTTTCTTTATTTTATAACTTATGGAATTAAATAAGGTTACATTTTATTTATTTATTTATTATTTAATGAAGAGACTCTTGGACCTCCATAACTTGAGGACAAGTTATGGAGTCATAAAACCATTTAATTAGAACTAGACTCTTCATTTTTGTAACCTTTGCCAACTTTTATGAGTTTTATGAAACTTAAATGTGACTTTTCATATAACTTGAGGACAAGTTACATAAAACACATTTTAGAATCAACTCTTAGATTAATTAGGATTGAAAACAACTATTTCACTCAACTTTTCTATTAATTTAAGCAACTCATAAGAACAAGATAATTCAAATCAAACTTTTTCATTTAATTAGTCTAAACCTTAAACTAATACAAAACATGAATCTATTGACAATTATCTTTGAAATTGGATTAGCATGAACATTACCACATCAAAAACATGTTTATAAGTCCAAAAACATCTTAGGGTAATGTTCCTAGTCCAATTCCAGCCAAAAAAGTCGAATTTATGCTGTCTGGGGGTCCAACTCGTCGAGTGCATGAACCAACTCGGCGAGTCCATTCATGGAGTCGACGAGTCTGCTGGGCAGACAACATCAAAACTCGATTTTTCAGCTCCTTTCGCAAGTATAACAAGAAAACAAGCCTAGTCTCTGATACCACTGTAGGGTTTTGAGCATTCTAACACTCCTAAGTGTACATGCAACTCTAAATACCTTGGATCTATGTTTTCTCTATTATACATGCAACTAAGAACTTCCAAGGTATTATCCTAATCTAGCATACAAAACAATGAATGTAACAAGATAGAATACATACCTCTTTGATGTAGAAAGTCTTCATGAAGCTTGAGTGCCTAGTGCCCCAAGTGTGACACCTCAAATGGTTCACACAACACCAAATACACTTGGAATAACTTGAGAGAATTCTACACTTCATGAAATCGGCTAGCCCTTCTATATAACACTCTAGTGGCCGATTTTGTAAAGAATAAGATCTTTATATAGTGTTACAATTAGGGTAAACCCTAATTGTCATGACTTTCCATTTCCTTGGATCCATGGGTTCAAATACACCATGGAGCATCCATGGAGCATCCTATGGGTTTTAGCCCAACTTGATTATCCATGAAGCATTAGCCCACTATACAAGTATGGATGATTTACACAATCAACCCATATATTTAATTAGTCTTCTTTTGATCACTTAATTAATCCTAGATTAATTCTTGATCAATACTAATTAAATAATCTTATTATTCTTATTATTAATATACTAGAACTAATAATATATTAATAACCATAATGCCTTATTTCTCTCATTATAGTCTATCTAAGTGCATGATGCCATGCAACCCAAATGGACCATGCCGGTTCGGGTCAAGTCTTACCAATTATAGTTATGGACTTAGACATTAGTCCAACACGATCATCACTAGCACACGAGTTGAGGTTTACAACCTATTGTGTTGACACTATTTTGTTTCTGTGCCCTTCCAATTGAGTTAATTATGCATATGAGTTCTATGAGTTCTCATTTGAACGCATAAAAGGAAGGCACCTTGATCAATGGAAAGTACATTGATAGGAAAAGGTGAGCTACTTAACTACTTGGAAGACATGGTGGGCAGCTGTGTTACCATAAGGCAAGAAATCAAGATTAAGAAAGTTCGGTCCATATGAGTTTGAATTTGTCGTAAACTTTGGTTTTGACAAATTCACATGGATAGGAACACATACACCATTAAAATCTAAGTGTCATAAGATTCCCTCCTTCATGAAAATGACTGTGAGGAAATGCTTTCACTAAGAGAGATTTTAAAAGGATAGTGATTGTGAAAATTGTATTCTCGAATTCGATTATGGTTACGGTATCCCTTTCCATGATTCGAATTGTGAGATTTGACAATTAGTCTGAATTGGTTAGACACACATATGAGCTATCTAAGGGAAAGGTGTATAAGCGTAGATAAAGGATTATCAAAGCGTTAGGTATTAGAAACATGGACTTAAGAAATTCAATAAGTATTGTTTTTATGGAAGTTAAGCTGGTTTCTGAATACATGTGAAAGCTAGTGTGTGCATAAGTGTTATGTTTATAATAATCATCATGATAGTGGGAGCATAAATGTTATGATAGTATGATTATTATGGATTGCAAGTTAGCAATATTAATTATAGAAAACAAGAGTTATACCTTGCAAAGTTGCAATAGTTGAAAAGTTGTTTTGCTATAATTAAGGGAGAGAATATTATGCTTCATTTCAAATCTAAAGGCTTAGGTTGTGGAATGTTAATAATTTAGTCAAGGAAACATGGTACGTTCTTAAAAATCCGATTATGATTATGGAATTCCTCTTCATAGTTCGAATTTTGAGAACGTAGCACATAAAATATTATGG